>NC_045131.1:19773033-19955041 GCF_007655135.1 Punica granatum
TAGGCCGAAGCCCGAGGAAAGCATTAAAATGGACGCGAAGTCCGTGGACGCGAAGTCCGGAAATCGATAAAGTCACTAGGCCGAAGCCCGAGGAAAGCAGTAAAATGGACGCGAAGTCCGTGGACGCGAAGTCCGTGGACGCGAAGTCCGAAAAGCAGTAAAGTGACGCGAATCCGTGGACGCGAAGTCCGGAAAGCGGTAAAGTGGACGCGAAGTCCGTGAACGCGAAGTCCGGAAAGCGATAAAGACACTAGGCCGAAGACCGAGGAAAGCAGTGAAATGGACCCGAAGTCCGTGGACGCGAAGTCCGGAAAGCAGTAAAGTCACTAGGCCGAAACCCGAGGAAAGCAATAAAATGGACGCGAAGTCCGTGGACGCGAAGTCCGGAAAGCGATAAAGTCACTAGGCCGAAGCCCGAGGAAAGCCGTAAAATGGACGCGAAGTCCGTGGACGCGAAGTCCGGAAAGCGATAAAGTCACTAGGCCGAAGCCCGAGGAAAGCATAAAATCGACGCGAAGTCCGTGGACGCGAAGTCCGGAAAGCAGATAAAGTCACTAGGCGAAGCCCGAGGAAAGCAGTAAAATGGACGCGAAGTCCGGAAAGCGATAAGTCACTAGGCCGAAGCCCGAGGAAAGCAGTAAAATGGACGCGAGGTCCATGGACGCGAAGTCCGGAAAGCGATAAAGTCACTAGGCCGAAGCCCGAGGAAGCAGTAAAATGGACGCGAAGTCCGTGGACGAGAAGTCCGGAAAGCGATAAACTCACTAGGCCGAAGCCCCGAGGAAGCAGTAAAATGGACGCGAAGTCCGTGAACGCGAAGTCCGGAAAGCGATAAAGTCACTAGCCGAAGCCCGAAGAAATCATAAAATGGACGCGAAGTCCGTGACGCGAAGTCCGAAAGCAGTAAAGTCACTAGGCCGAAGCCCGAGGAAAGCAATAAAATGGACGCGAAGTCCGTGGACGCGAAGTCCGGATAGCGATAAAGTCACTAGGCCGAAGCCCGAGGAAAGCAGTAAAATGGACGCGAAGTCCGTGGACGCGAAGTCCGGAAAGCGATAAAGTCACTAGGCCGAAGCCCGAGGAAAGCAGTAAAATGGACGCGAAGTTCGTGGACGCGATGTCCGGAAAGCGATAAAGTCACTAGGCCGAAGCCCGAGGAAAGCAGTAAAATGGACGCGAAGTTCGTGGACGCGATGTCCGGAAAGCGATAAAGTCACTAGGCCGAAGCCCGAGGAAAGCAGTAAAATGTACGCGAAGTCCGTGGACGCGAAGTCCGGAAAGCGATAAAGTCACTAGGCCGAAGCCCGAGGAAAGCAGTATAATGGACGCGAAGTCCGTGGACGCGGCCGAAGCCCGAGGAAAGCAGTAAAATGGACGCGAAGTCCGTGGACGCGAAGTCCGGAAAGCGATAAAGTCACTAGGCCGAAGCCCGAGGAAAGCAGTAAAATGGACGCGAAGTCCGTGGACGCAAAGTCCGGAAAGCGATAAAGTCACTAGGCCGAAGCCCGAGGAAAGCAGTAAAATGGACGCGAAGTCCGTGGACGCGAAGTCCGGAAAGCAGATAAAGTCACTAGGCCGAAGCCCGAGGAAAGCAATAAAATGGACGCGAAGTCCGTGGACGCGAAGTCCGGACAGCGATAAAGTCACTAGGCCGAAGCCCGAGGAAAGCAGTAAAATGGACGCGAAGTCCGTGGACGCGAAGTCCGGAAAGCAGATAAAGTCACTAGGCCGAAGCCCGAGGAAAGCAGTAAAATGGACGCGAAGTCCGTGGACGCGAAGTCCGGAAAGCGATAAAGTCACTAGGCCGAAGCCCGAGGAAAGCAGTAAAATGGACGCGAAGTCCGTGGACGCGAAGTCCGGAAAGCGATAAAGTCACTAGGCCGAAGCCCGAGGAAAGCAGTAAAATGGACGCGAAGTCCGTGGACGCGAAGTCCGGAAAGCGATAAAGTCACTAGGCCGAAGCCCGAGGAAAGCAGTAAAATGGACGCGAAGTCCGTGAACGCGAAGTCCGGAAAGCGATAAAGACACTAGGCCGAAGACCGAGGAAAGCAGTGAAATGGACCCGAAGTCCGTGGACGCGAAGTCCGGAAAGCAGTAAAGTCACTAGGCCGAAACCCGAGGAAAGCAATAAAATGGACGCGAAGTCCGTGGACGCGAAGTCCGGAAAGCGATAATGTCACTAGGCCGAAGCCCGAGGAAAGCAGTAAAATGGACGCGAAGTCCGTGGACGCGAAGTCCGGAAATCGATAAAGTCACTAGGCCGAAGCCCGAGGAAAGCAGTAAAATGGACGCGAAGTCCGTGGACGCGAAGTCCGTGGACGCGAAGTCCGGAAAGCAGTAAAGTGGACGCGAAGTCCGTGGACGCGAAGTCCGGAAAGCGGTAAAGTGGACGCGAAGTCCGTGAACGCGAAGTCCGGAAAGCGATAAAGACACTAGGCCGAAGACCGAGGAAAGCAGTGAAATGGACCCGAAGTCCGTGGACGCGAAGTCCGGAAAGCAGTAAAGTCACTAGGCCGAAACCCGAGGAAAGCAATAAAATGGACGCGAAGTCCGTGGACGCGAAGTCCGGAAAGCGATAAAGTCACTAGGCCGAAGCCCGAGGAAAGCCGTAAAATGGACGCGAAGTCCGTGGACGCGAAGTCCGGAAAGCGATAAAGTCACTAGGCCGAAGCCCGAGGAAAGCAGTAAAATCGACGCGAAGTCCGTGGACGCGAAGTCCGGAAAGCAGATAAAGTCACTAGGCCGAAGCCCGAGGAAAGCAGTAAAATGGACGCGAAGTCCGGAAAGCGATAAAGTCACTAGGCCGAAGCCCGAGGAAAGCAGTAAAATGGACGCGAAGTCCATGGACGCGAAGTCCGGAAAGCGATAAAGTCACTAGGCCGAAGCCCGAGGAAAGCAGTAAAATGGACGCGAAGTCCGTGGACGAGAAGTCCGGAAAGCGATAAAGTCACTAGGCCGAAGCCCGAGGAAAGCAGTAAAATGGACGCGAAGTCCGTGAACGCGAAGTCCGGAAAGCGATAAAGTCACTAGGCCGAAGCCCGAGGACGCGAAGTCCGGAAAGCGGTAAAGTGGACGCGAAGTCCGGAAAGCGGTAAAGTGGACGCGAAGTCCGTGGACGCGAAGTCCGGAAAGCGATAAAGTCACTAGGCCGAAGCCCGAGGAAAGCAGTAAAATGGACGCGAAGTCCGTGGACGCGAAGTCCGTGGACGCGAAGTCCGGAAAGCGATAAAGTCACTAGGCCGAAGCCTGAGGAAAGCAGTAAAATGGACGCGAAGTCCGTGGACTCGAAGTCCGGAAAGCAGATAAAGTCACTAGGCCGAAGCCCGAGGAAAGCAGTAAAATGGACGCGAAGTCCGGAAAGCGATAAAGTCACTAGGCCGAAGCCCGAGGAAAGCAGTAAAATGGATGCGAAGTTCGTGGACGCGATGTCCGGAAAGCGATAAAGTCACTAGGCCGAAGCCCGAGGAAAGCAGTAAAATGGACGCGAAGTCCGTGGACGCGAAGTCCGGAAAGCGATAAAGTCACTAGGCCGAAGCCCGAGAAAAGCAGTAAAATGGACGCGAAGTCCGGAAAGCGATAAAGTCACTAGGCCGAAGCCCGAGGAAAGCAGTAAAATGGACGCGAAGTCCGGAAAGCAGATAAAGTCACTAGGCCGAAGCCCGTGGAAAGCAGTAAAATTTACGCGAAGTCCGTGGACGCGAAGTCCGGAAAGCGATAAAGTCACTAGGCCGAAGCCCGAGGAAAGCAGTAAGATGGACGCGAAGTCCGTGGACGCGAAGTCCAGAAAGCGATAAAGTCACTAGGCCGAAGCCCGAGGAAAGCAGTAAAATGGACGCGAAGTCCGTGAACGCGAAGTCCGGAAAGCGATAAAGTCACTAGGCCGAAACCCGAGGAAAGCAGTAAAATGGACGCGAAGTCCGTGGACGCGAAGTCCGGAAAGCGATAAAGTCACTAGGCCGAAGCCCGAGAAAAGTAGTAAAATGGACGCGAAGTCCGGAAAGCGATAAAGTCACTAGGCCGAAGCCCGAGGAAAGCAGTAAAATGGACGCGAAGTCCGTGGACGCGAAGTCCGGAAAGCAGTAAAGTCACTAGGCCGAAGCCCGAGGAAAGCAGTAAAATGGACGCGAAGTCCGTGGACGCGAAGTCCGGAAAGCGATAAAGTCACTAGGCCGAAGCCCGAGGAAAGCAGTAAAATGGACGCGAAGTCCGTGGACGCGAAGTCCAGAAAGCGATAAAGTCACTAGGCCGAAGCCCGAGGAAAGCAGTAAAATGGACGCGAAGTCCGTGGACGCCAAGTCCGGATAGCAGTAAAGTGGACGCGAAGTCCGTGAACGCGAAGTCCGGAAAGCGATAAAGTCACTAGGCCGAAGCCCGAAGAAATCAGTAAAATGGACGCGAAGTCCGTGGACGCGAAGTCCGGAAAGCAAAAAAAGTCACTAGGCCGAAGCCCGAGGAAAGCAATAAAATGGACGCGAAGTCCGTGGACGCGAAGTCCGGAAAGCGATAAAGTCACTAGGCCGAAGCCCGAGGAAAGCAGTAAAATGGACGCGAAGTCCGTGGACGCGAAGTCCGGAAAGCAGTAAAGTCACTAGGCCAAAGCCCGAGGAAAGCAGTAAAATGGACGCGAAG
This sequence comes from Punica granatum, assembly GCF_007655135.1. Classification (NCBI taxonomy): domain Eukaryota; kingdom Viridiplantae; phylum Streptophyta; class Magnoliopsida; order Myrtales; family Lythraceae; genus Punica; species Punica granatum. Next base: position 19,777,663 of record NC_045131.1, read on the forward strand.
TCCGTGGACGCCAAGTCCGGATAGCAGTAAAGTGGACGCGAAGTCCGGAAAGCGGTAAAGTGGACGCAAAGTCCGTGGACGCGAAGTCCGGAAAGCGATAAAGTCACTAGGCCGAAGCCCGAGGAAAGCAGTAAAATGGACGCGAAGTCCGTGGACGCGAAGTCCGTGGACGCGAAGTCCGGAAAGCGATAAAGTCACTAGGCCGAAGCCTGAGGAAAGCAGTAAAATGGACGCGAAGTCCGTGGACTCGAAGTCCGGAAAGCAGATAAAGTCACTAGGCCGAAGCCCGAGGAAAGCAGTAAAATGGACGCGAAGTCCGGAAAGCGATAAAGTCACTAGGCCGAAGCCCGAGGAAAGCAGTAAAATGGACGCGAAGTCCGTGGACGCGAAGTCCGGAAAGCAGTAAAGTCACTAGGCCAAAGCCCGAGGAAAGCAGTAAAATGGACGCGAAGTCCGTGGACGCCAAGTCCGGATAGCAGTAAAGTGGACGCGAAGTCCGGAAAGCGGTAAAGTGGACGCGAAGTCCGTGGACGCGAAGTCCGGAAAGCGATAAAGTCACTAGGCCGAAGCCCGAGGAAAGCAGTAAAATGGACGCGAAGTCCGTGGACGCGAAGTCCGTGGACGCGAAGTCCGGAAAGCGATAAAGTCACTAGGCCGAAGCCTGAGGAAAGCAGTAAAATGGACGCGAAGTCCGTGGACTCGAAGTCCGGAAAGCAGATAAAGTCACTAGGCCGAAGCCCGAGGAAAGCAGTAAAATGGACGCGAAGTCCGGAAAGCGGTAAAGTCACTAGGCCGAAGCCCGAGGAAAGCAGTAAAATGGATGCGAAGTTCGTGGACGCGATGTCCGGAAAGCGATAAAGTCACTAGGCCGAAGCCCGAGGAAAGCAGTAAAATGGACGCGAAGTCCGTGGACGCGAAGTCCGGAAAGCGATAAAGTCACTAGGCCGAAGCCCGAGAAAAGCAGTAAAATGGACGCGAAGTCCGGAAAGCGATAAAGTCACTAGGCCGAAGCCCGAGGAAAGCAGTAAAATGGACGCGAAGTCCGTGGACGCGAAGTCCGGAAAGCAGATAAAGTCACTAGGCCGAAGCCCGTGGAAAGCAGTAAAATGGACGCGAAGTCCGTGGACGCGAAGTCCGGAAAGCGATAAAGTCACTAGGCCGAAGCCCGAGGAAAGCAGTAAAATGGACGCGAATTCCGTGGACGCGAAGTCCAGAAAGCGATAAAGTCACTAGGCCGAAGCCCGAGGAAAGCAGTAAAATGGATGCGAAGTTCGTGGACGCGTTGTCCGGAAAGCGATAAAGTCACTAGGCCGAAGCCCGAGGAAAGCAGTAAAATGGACGCGAAGTCCGTGGACGCGAAGTCCGGAAAGCGATAAAGTCACTAGGCCGAAGCCCGAGAAAAGCAGTAAAATGGACGCGAAGTCCGGAAAGCGATAAAGTCACTAGGCCGAAGCCCGAGGAAAGCAGTAAAATGGACGCGAAGTCCGTGGACGCGAAGTCCGGAAAGCAGATAAAGTCACTAGGCCGAAGCCCGTGGAAAGCAGTAAAATGGACGCGAAGTCCGTGGACGCGAAGTCCGGAAAGCGATAAAGTCACTAGGCCAAAGCCCGAGGAAAGCAGTAAAATGGACGCGAAGTCCGTGGACGCGAAGTCCAGAAAGCGATAAAGTCACTAGGCCGAAGCCCGAGGAAAGCAGTAAAATGGACGCGAAGTCCGTGGACGCCAAGTCCGGATAGCAGTAAAGTGGACGCGAAGTCCGGAAAGCGGTAAAGTGGACGCGAAGTCCGTGGACGCGAAGTCCGGAAAGCGATAAAGTCACTAGGCCGAAGCCCGAGGAAAGCAGTAAAATGGACGCGAAGTCCGTGGACGCCAAGTCCGGATAGCAGTAAAGTGGACGCGAAGTCCGGAAAGCGGTAAAGTGGACGCGAAGTCCGTGGACGCGAAGTCCGGAAAGCGATAAAGTCACAAGGCCGAAGCCCGAGGAAAGCAGTAAAATGGACGCGAAGTCCGTGGACGCCAAGTCCGGATAGCAGTAAAGTGGACGCGAAGTCCGGAAAGCGGTAAAGTGGACGCGAAGTCCGTGGACGCGAAGTCCGGAAAGCGATAAAGTCACTAGGCCGAAGCCTGAGGAAAGCAGTAAAATGGACGCGAAGTCCGTGGACTCGAAGTCCGGAAAGCAGATAAAGTCACTAGGCCGAAGCCCGAGGAAAGCAGTAAAATGGACGCGAAGTCCGGAAAGCGATAAAGTCACTAGGCCGAAGCCCGAGGAAAGCAGTAAAATGGATGCGAAGTTCGTGGACGCGATGTCCGGAAAGCGATAAAGTCACTAGGCCGAAGCCCGAGGAAAGCAGTAAAATGGACGCGAAGTCCGGAAAGCGATAAAGTCACTAGGCCGAAGCCCGAGAAAAGCAGTAAAATGGACGCGAAGTCCGGAAAGCGATAAAGTCACTAGGCCGAAGCCCGAGGAAAGCAGTAAAATGGACGCGAAGTCCGTGGACGAGAAGTCCGGAAAGCGATAAAGTCACTAGGCCGAAGCCCGAGGAAAGCAGTAAAATGGACGCGAAGTCCGTGAACGCGAAGTCCGGAAAGCGATAAAGTCACTAGGCCGAAGCCCGAAGAAATCAGTAAAATGGACGCGAAGTCCGTGGACGCGAAGTCCGGAAAGCAGTAAAGTCACTAGGCCGAAGCCCGAGGAAAGCAATAAAATGGACGCGAAGTCCGTGGACGCGAAGTCCGGAAAGCGATAAAGTCACTAGGCCGAAGCCCGAGGAAAGCAGTAAAATGGACGCGAAGTCCGTGGACGCGAAGTCCGGAAAGCAGTAAAGTCACTAGGCCGAAGCCCGAGGAAAGCAGTAAAATGGACGCGAAGTCCGTGGACGCCAAGTCCGGATAGCAGTAAAGTGGACGCGAAGTCCGGAAAGCGGTAAAGTGGACGCGAAGTCCGTGGACGCGAAGTCCGGAAAGCGATAAAGTCACTAGGCCGAAGCCCGAGGAAAGCAGTAAAATGGACGCGAAGTCCGTGGACGCGAAGTCCGTGGACGCGAAGTCCGGAAAGCGATAAAGTCACTAGGCCGAAGCCTGAGGAAAGCAGTAAAATGGACGCGAAGTCCGTGGACTCGAAGTCCGGAAAGCAGATAAAGTCACTAGGCCGAAGCCCGAGGAAAGCAGTAAAATGGACGCGAAGTCCGGAAAGCGATAAAGTCACTAGGCCGAAGCCCGAGGAAAGCAGTAAAATGGATGCGAAGTTCGTGGACGCGATGTCCGGAAAGCGATAAAGTCACTAGGCCGAAGCCCGAGGAAAGCAGTAAAATGGACGCGAAGTCCGTGGACGCGAAGTCCGGAAAGCGATAAAGTCACTAGGCCGAAGCCCGAGAAAAGCAGTAAAATGGACGCGAAGTCCGGAAAGCGATAAAGTCACTAGGCCGAAGCCCGAGGAAAGCAGTAAAATGGACGCGAAGTCCGTGGACGCGAAGTCCGGAAAGCAGATAAAGTCACTTGGCCGAAGCCCATGGAAAGCAGTAAAATGGACGCGAAGTCCGTGGACGCGAAGTCCGGAAAGCGATAAAGTCACTAGGCCGAAGCCCGAGGAAAGCAGTAAAATGGACGCGAAGTCCGTGGACGCGAAGTCCTGAAAGCGATAAAGTCACTAGGCCGAAGCCCGAGGAAAGCAGTAAAATGGACGCGAAGTCCGTGAACGCGAAGTCCGGAAAGCGATAAAGTCACTAGGCCGAAACCCGAGGAAAGCAGTAAAATGGACGCGAAGTCCGTGGACGCGAAGTCCGGAAAGCAGTAAAGTCACTAGGCCGAAGCCCGAGGAAAGCAATAAAATGGACGCGAAGTCCGGAAAGCGATAAAGTCACTAGGTCGAAGCCCGAGGAAAGCAGTAAAATGGACGCGAAGTCCGGAAAGCAGTAAAGTCACTAGGTCGAAGCCCGAGGAAAGCAGTAAAATGGACGCGAAATCCGTGGACGCGAAGTCCGGAAAGCAGTAAAGTGAACGCGAAGTCCGTGGACGCGAAGTCCGGAAAGCGGTAAAGTGGACGCGAAGTCCGTGGACGCGAAGTCCGGAAAGCGATAAAGTGGATAGAGAGCAAGGGAAAGTAAGGGCGGGAAAGGATGCCAAGTAGTTCGTCGGGGATGTCGGCAGAGGTAGACTGTCCCGTTCCAAATCGAGCTTGTTATCTGTCTTTTCCTTGAGTTAGGGCCAAGTGAATTCTCTGTTATGCCTTCCACTCGGTTCGAATCCCCAATCTGTCGCACAAGCCAATCGCGTGTTCGTCAGGAAGGAGATGCCCCCCGAGGTTCCATGCGTATATGCAGAGAAGAGCATAACTCTTCGTTAGTCATGTGGACAGTGGCGCGCGCCAAGTTTACAGGGCTGATGCTGTCCCGAAGGTGTTGATCTGCTGTAGATTGGCGTTGCTGCTGCGATGAAGTTGCTTCGTCGATGCTTTGCCCTTGGGGTGGCGGTGTGTTTGATCTGCCGGAAGCCGGCTTTGCTGCTAGGGCGGTTACTCTTTGCCTTGCCGGATGTCAGCTCTGTCACAGTGGCGATTGTAGTTCGCTAGGGACGCCCGGTTGTACGATGAGGGATTCGAACTCTGGGGTAGAGTGCCTACGTATCCCGAGGAGTCGGGAATCAGAGTCTGCCGTAGTTCCCGCGTTTGTTGTACTTGTGATCCTGACATCATTAGTAAGTCATGGAGGTTACTAACAACGTGTAAGCGTGGGTAAAAAGATGTCTTTGAGACGCATGCTCTTTAGTTTCGGGTCGCCTGAGCGGCCCGCAAAGAGTTTTTGTTTTAGCGATGCGAATGGGATCCCGCTTTCAGAGGCCCCGATGTGAGGCCTCCGGGGCTCATGTTGGCCTTGCATGGGCATATCGAGACGTTCTCAAAGGTGCCCAAGTGGCTCTATCGGTTGTTCGACGCGCCTGTGAACTTAGGACCCTTCTTATCAAGGTGCCGTAGGGCGGCTGCATTTGTAACCCGGATGGGGAATTTTGTTCAAATTTGGTCAGACCTCGGTCTAGTCATTTTCAGAGTGTTATGACTAGACTCCCGGAAAGAAATGTCTTGGATTTTGGCTTTGTGGTAGCCGATTGAAGGGTGGTTGTGACCCATTTTGGAGTTATGTAAATGACAAGGAGAAAAGAGAAAGCTTAGAGAGCACGTTGCCCCAAGCTAAAAGGATACACGGGTTCACGCCTGCAGTGAAATGTACCCCCTTTTTGTCTTTCCGCGGTGTGGGCTGCGCCAAACTCCTCGGATGGCGTGCTCGGTTGTCCACTACGCCTGGGGAAGAATCCGCCTTGGAAAGTTGAGTTATGTTGAAGAGCCGATCGGGGATCGCGTTGGAGTAGACATCCTGGCCATTTCCCTTGGGGATCCCTAGCTTGCGCAGTGTGCGAGAGCCTCGGGTGACTGTTTTATTTATCTCTCGTTTTGCTCTCCTTTTACTACGGTCACCCACCTCGGGGCCGCACCTCTCAACCTAAAGGGGATGAACTCTCCTTTTGCCACGATCGCCCGCCTCGAGATTTTCGGTCATGCCTCTCTTTTGCCCTAGCTTTTGCCTAGGTCGCCCCAAGGGGTTTTCGACCTAGCGGGCTCGATTCTTTTATCTCTCGAGGAGTTGCGACTGCTGCTTCCCTTTTTGTTGGGATTTGTTCATTTCTTTTGGATCGGGGGTGCCGGTGCTTTTGGTGAACCTCGGCACTGCCCCATTTTTTATTGGCGGGTTTTTCCCGCTTCTTTTCTCTCTCTCTTCATTGGCGGGTTTATCCCGCTTCTTTTCGCTCTGTTTTTTTTCTCGCAGCTGGGGTCTGTATTGTGCCCCTTGTACTTGTTTGAAACTCCTCGACTTTGCATCATCGAGGCTGCTTTTGTTTGCTTCGCCCCATGGAGACTTAATGTACTTTGTTGTCCTAGCCCAATTTTGTGAGGGCTGGTTTTCTCAGAAGTCTGATGCTTGTGCACTCAAAAGCCGAACTTCGCATCTTTTGTCCTTGCAAACTTTACAAGTCCTTTCCCCTATTGTCTAAAACGAAAACAAAATTGCCCCAGGAGTGTGGGTGACCAAGGTTGCCTCCGCGTGAATGTTGGACGGGGATGCTCCGGTCTTTGTGATTTGTGTCGGGCGTCTTGTACAACCATCGTCCCCGATCGTGCTTGTGGTTCTAGCATCAGTTGTACGCCGGAAAGGTGTGCTCTCGAAGCCGATAGGCATGTTTGTTTGTCGATTGAGACGGTTGCGCTGAAGGCATGCAGCTCGTTCGGATGCTTCCGTCGTCGGATTCATAGGGGGTACCTCCTTGTCGGGCCCTTCCCTACTAAAGTATAGGAAGAAAGACCCGATAGGAGTTCTCGGGGAGGTGTGAACCCGCGCATCGCTCTTCGCCCGCGATTGGCGTGTCCCTGTGAAGGTTGACAAAGAGGATGATGCATTAGGCGATTATGCGGTGGAATGTGTGGTAAGAAATGTAAGGTGGACCCATGGGAGGTTCCCTCATCGAGCGCTCGACCCGTGGGTGCCGCGCGTGGGGGACACTCAATTCCGAGAGTCTAATCATCACCACCCTGGGGTGGTCAGACTGTGATCGTGAGCCGTATAAGCGTACTTTCCCCAATTGCTGGTTGGCATGCACAGCCGTCCTAGGGAAGGCTCGAGAAGCCGGATCCCAGGAGGACAGACGAATCGAACAATTCCGACAAAACCAATAGGGCGTCTTGAGAACTGTCCTAATGCCCCTTTCTTGTCCGGAGTCCGCTTGGGAATGTATTAAGATAAATGTAAAAAGAGAGTTTAGGGAAAAGTGCATGTTGCCCTAGTGGCTGGTTGATGGCCACAGTGGAGGGTGGGCAGGGATCATTCTCCGGTCGGAGATGTGACCGTGCTAGTGACTCTCGCGGCGGGTGGGCAGGTCCATGCTCTGTTCGTCAGAGCCGTTGCTTGTGATCTTTTGCGGTTGAAGGATTAGACTTGCTCCTCGGAGTATCGCTTGGATGAATTTGAATCCAAGTCGATTTTTGACTTTAGATGAGCCTGAAAGCAGTAGATGCGAGGTGTCAAAACCTGAAAGCAGTAAATACTAGGCCGGGGCCCGAAAGCAGTAAATGTAGGACCAATGCCCGAAAGCAGTAAATGCAAGATCGAGGCCCGATGCGGGGCCGAAGCCCAAAAATGGGGCCGGAGCCCGCTGCAGGGCCGAAACCCAAAAGTAAATGCAGGGCCAGAGGCCGATGTATGGTCGAAGCCTAATGCAGTAAATGCGGGGTCGAAGCCCGATGCAGGGTCGGAGCCCGATGCAGTAAATGCAGGGCCGGAGCCCGATGCAGGGTCGGAGCCCAATGCGGGGCCGAAGCCCAATGCAATAAATGCGAGGCCGGAGCCCAATGTAGGGCTGGAGCCCGATGCGGGGCTGAAGCCCAATGCAGTAAATGCAGGGCCGGAGCCCGATGCGGGGCCGAAGCCCGATGCAGTAAATGCGGGGCCGGAGCCCGATGCGGGGCCGAAGCCCGATGCACTAAATGCGGGGCCGGAGCCCGATGCGGGGCCGAAGCCCGATGCAGTAAATGCGAGGCCGGAGCCCGATGCAAGGCTGGAGCCCGATGCGGGGCCGAAGCCCGATGCAATAAATGCGGGGCCGGAGCCCGATGCAGGGCCGGAGCCCGATGCGGGGCCGAAGCCCGATGCAATAAATGCGGGGCCGGAGCCCGATGCAGGGCCGGAGCCCGATGCGGGGCCGAAGCCCGATGCAGTAAATGCGGGGTTGATGGAAAGTGCAAGAAATGCGAAAGCAAAGGTCAATGCTGAGGATTAGTGTGAGGCGCTGCGATGCGGTGACGCTGATTTGCTTGCGGTCTTGCTTTGTGGAGCAGGGATGAGGACTTAGTGTTGAAATCCCAAGGAGCTGGATGGATGTAAGACGTTTGTTGTCTCAATTGTGGTCGATCAGTATTCATGCTGTCTTCTTGTGTAGAATTTTCTACAATGGGAAAGAAAACAATGAAGGAGCAAACTATATTCGCGATTTCAGCGTAAGGGCTTAGGGGATTGAACTAGCCTGGTAGGCGTCGTGCGAGCGCGCTGAGGGACATGCACAAGGTGTGTCGAGGATGCGTGCATGGGCAAGGTAGGGGTGTGCTCGCACGACGCGGAAAGGGCACAATGTTGTGCTGGTGGAAGCACTTGTAGCATCGAGGGACGTGTGCTCAACCATGCAATGACGTAATCGATTGCGCGGGATTAATGGGGAGTTAGTGTTGCTTAGATGGTTGGCCCTTGAGCTACTGATCGTCTCGCCGTGGAGGAAGGGTGAGGACCACGAGAGATCCACCTGCAAAGGCGGTCACAACTTTGTCTACCGTGTGGTAGTGTTAATTCTCGTGTAAAATAGTAAATAAATAGGATGCGTGCAATGCGTGAGTTTTCAAAAGCTAATGTTGTCGTTCACATTGACTCGAAAGGTTCAAAGTACAATGCAAATTTTGTAAAATAGAGCCTTAAGCTGATTTGCCACCACACTCGGGGTTTGAGCGAGCGCCGCCTTGGAAAGCACCGGGTCTAGGCGAGGGCCTTGCGGAGATATCTATCCTAGAGTGCATGTGTGGGTCTTCATGAGGCCCTTTACTAGACCTCTCCAGGGCGGCGTTCGCTCAAGTGAGCTCCTGACCGCATCTCTGCATCTTTACCGCTTTCCGGACTTCGCGTCCACGGACTTCGCGTCCATTTTACTGCTTTCCTCGGGCTTCGGCCTAGTGACTTTATCGCTTTCCGGACTTCGCGTCCACGGACTTCGCGTCCATTTTACTGCTTTCCTCGGGTTTCGGCCTAGTGACTTTACTGCTTTCCGGACTTCGCGTCCACGGACTTCGCGTCCATTTTATTGCTTTCCTCGGGCTTCGGCCTAGTGACTTTATCGCTTTCCGGACTTCGCATCCATTTTACTGCTTTTCTCGGGCTTCGGCCTAGTGACTTTACTGCTTCCCGGACTTCGCGTCCATTTTACTGCTTTCCTCGGGCTTCGGCCTAGTGACTTTACTGCTTTCCGGACTTCGCATCCACGGACTTCGCGTCCATTTTACTGCTTTCTTCGGGCTTCGGCCTAGTGACTTTACTGCTTTCCGGACTTCGCGTCCACGGACTTCGCGTCCATTTTACTGCTTTCCTCGGGCTTCGGCCTAGTGACTTTACTGCTTTCCGGACTTCGCGTCCACGAACTTCGCGTTCATTTTACTACTTCCCTCGGGCTTCGGCCTAGTGACTTTACTGCTTTCCGGACTTCGCGTCCATTTTACTGCTTTCCTCGGGCTTCGGCCTAGTGACTTTACTGCTTTCCGGACTTCGCATCCACGGACTTCGCGTCCATTTTACTGCTTTCCTCGGGCTTCGGCCTAGTGACTTTATCGCTTTCCGGACTTCGCGTCCATTTTACTGCTTTCTTCGGGCTTCGGCCTAGTGACTTTACTGCTTTCCGGACTTCGCGTCCACGGACTTCGCGTCCATTTTACTGCTTTCCTCGGGCTTCGGCCTAGTGACTTTACTGCTTTCCGGACTTCGCGTCCACGAACTTCGCGTCCATTTTACTGCTTCCCTCGGGCTTCGGCCTAGTGACTTTACTGCTTTCCGGACTTCGCGTCCATTTTACTGCTTTCCTCGGGCTTCGGCCTAGTGACTTTACTGCTTTCCGGACTTCGCGTCCATTTTACTGCTTTCCTCGGGCTTCGGCCTAGTGACTTTATCGCTTTCCGGACTTCGCGTCCACGGACTTTGCGTCCATTTCACTGCTTTCCGGACTTCGCGTCCATGGACTTCGCGTCCATTTTACTGCTTTCCACGGGCCTTGGCCCTGCACATGCTGTCGTATGGGGTTTAGACCCCTCATCTAAATTTCATAATGTTCGCTTTCTAATCAGGTGGTTACCCTATGACAGGTCCGGGCACCTTCGCACATCCTCCCTAAGTATCCAACACGAGGGAGCAAGCTATCACAGAGAGCGATAACAGAAGCGGTCGCCGGGACCAAAAAGGGTGCCTCTTATGGTCTTTGGCTACATCCTCTAACCGAGCATGCAACCAAAGAGGGGCAAGCTGTCAGCACCCCATTTTGGCCCACCGACTTCCCGCACAAGGATTCCCGAGTGAAGCTCGGGACACTATTCATCGCCCGGCAATCGGAGGCAAATAGGCTGGCACGGGGTCATGAACAATAAAGAAAAACACGGTCCACTGAGAAAGGTGGAAGAAAGCAGTCAGAAGAACAGACGAACGAGGAATCCCGAAAACAACAGAGCTGGCACTGTGGCACTATTCATCACTGAGTCACCGAAGCACCGAAAGGTGCCCAATATGGGGCTCCAAAAATTCCTCCCAGTGCCAAAATGACCAATGACACGTCCGGGCGCATTTCTGGGACATCCTGCTTAAGCCGGGACACCCCGATCCCCCACGGACGCCTTTTCTGACAGAGCTCCCGGGGTTCGCTCCGCTGACAAGCAAACGGCCCCTCAAAACGGGTCTACAGGCGCCCAGGGACCACCAGGGCCGGGGAACAAGTTTCAGACAACCTTCCGGAACTCGGCTCGATCTCCCGAAGTACGCTTCAGTGATCACGAACGCCTCCCGGTGAACCTTCGGGTATTTCCACGGAAAGCAGAGACCACAACGATCTCTGAGTACCTCACGATAACCTCCAAGCACCTCAAGGCATTCGGGGCACATTGAGAGAATCCCGGTCAAAGTCCTAAGGTCTTCCCGGGCCAACGGTCCCCGACCGAGGACGACGAGCCAACAATCACCCGCGGGGCAAAAGGGTCGCCGAAACGAATGCAAGAATGCACAAAGATCATCGGGGATCAAGGGACGCTAAACTCCACTCCAAACGTCCGAACAGGGCAAAACCGACTCCCGAGGCGCCGAATCGCCCGAACGTCCGTTCACGCGACGCATGGCGATATTAGATTCATCCAAATCTTCGTCTTTCAAGCTTTCCAAATCTTCAAATTAATCGGACATCGGAAGTCGGACGCGAGCTCAATCAAGTCTCAAGCGTTTGCCGACTTTTCTCCTAATCGGATGGGACCCACAGCCTAGCCAAGCCAAGCCATTGAGCCGCGGCTCAACCCCAAACCACGGCTCAACCCTCGGCTCGACATGACAGCCCCCAAGCCGCGGCTAATTCCCTCACCGGCGGCTCACCCGTCGGCTCCAAGCCTCCCCATCCACAAATTTGAATTTTCCCTCACATCTTTCACTTCCTATCACATCCTTACACATCCATCACCTATCCATCACTTCCCTCTTGCTTCCCCTACACTCCACATGACTATTTCCCCATCCTAATCCCCTCCAAATTTCGGCAGCCCTAGTTTAGGCATCAAAACCGCAATTAACTTCCTCTAATCGAGCCATTAGCCATCCCTATAAGTCCCCTTCCATCATTAACTTTAATCACTTCTTCATTCTCCTTCTCTCTCAAGCCAATCTCCCTCTAAAATCCTCTCAACTTTCAGCCCACTCCCACAGCTCGTACCACTCCTTGCCAAGGCCGAAACCGGCCAAAACCGTCGGAAAACCACCCGGTATTCCGGTAACCACCCGACCCGACTTAAACCAAAAATCACCAAACTCCCTAACCTACCTATTTTCCATCCCCTAAGTCCGTTTCCGGGCTTAGATTTTCCATTTGAGGTCCCTAACATCACTTTCCAGCCAAAGTTGTAATCGGGTCCCGAGTCTCCAAGCCGCGTGCAACCGAGCTCCTCGACGTGCCATTTTCTCCCGCGACTTCGGAGAGTCGTGCCATCACGTTCAAAGGGTTCCTCACGACCCTCACCCTCTCTCGTGAAGAGGTGGTCACGATCCGAGGGCCGATCCACCGTGCACAACCTCCGCTTCATTGTTTTTCACTTACCGGGTTTTCCGTGTTCATACCCGAACTTCTCTCACGTTTTTCGAGCTTGTCTAGGGCTCGGCACGCTCGGGTCTGCCCGTGCTCGTCTAGATCTACCTCTTAGGAGTCCAACGAGCCCGACTTTGCACCGTACCGTGCCCGGAGCTCGCGTGCCAAGCCGTTCTCCCGAGACTAGCCGCGGCTGTTTTCTCTCGGATTGCTCACTTCCGCGACTTCAAGCCGAGTCTTGCGACTCCCACGGCCACTTCTCCGACTCCTTCCTCGTGTTCCGAGGCTAGGTAAGACTCCTCTATGACTTAGAGAAGCTAGGTTCTTTGATATTTGTTTGATATGGGGTGTTAGGGGCTCATTTCGCATGATTTTCCTTAGATCCCGGGTTTGGCCCTTGAGCAACTTCGTGAACCATCCGACTTCGAAATGAGCTGAAATTTTTACCACAGACTCTTGATGTTATTTTAAGTCCCCACATAAAATTTCATATTTTTCTGGGCGCTGGATCTCTGGATAAAAAATGTTTACCCGTTATTTCGGTATTCTCGGCCAGATTTTGATGTGACTCGTGAACCATCCAAGTTCGAAATGAGCTGAAATTTTTACCACAGACACTTGATGTTATTTTAAGTCCCCATACAAAATTTCAGATTTTTCTGTGCACTGGATCTCCGGATAAAAAATGTTTACCCGTTATTTCGGTATTCTCGGCCAGATTTTGATATGTCTCGTGAACCATCCGAGTTCGAAATGAGCTGAAATTTTTACCACAGACACTTGATGTTATTTTAAGTCCCCATACAAAATTTCAGATTTTTCTGTGCACTGGATCTCCGGATAAAACATGTTTACCCGTTATTTTGGTGTTTCCGGTCTGATTTTGATAGATCTCGCGAACCATTCGACTTCAAAATGAACTGAAATTTTTACCACACATTCCTGATGTTATTTTAAGGTTCCACACAAAATTTCATATTTTTATGGGTGCTGAAACTCCAAATAAAAATTATTTACCGAACTTTTCGTATATTCGACAAATCAGATCACACTGTTTTTTTTTTGGTCTAATTTAGCCCTCTCCAAACTGAATCTAGATCCAAAATAGACCCCTTGACCCTGATCCGACTCTGTTTTCATGTTTATTACATTTACGATTTACCTCGTTTTTCGTGCCGATGCCATTTTATTGATTCCATTATATATCATGTTTGTGTTTGTATTACATGTTTATTTGTGATTCCAAGACCATGGTGGCATCGACTTTGTAAATGTGTGTGTTCTTATTATGTTTGGCGTCTTACGCATGCAAGAAACGATTAAAACCGATTCTTGTAATTGATTGCAATTATATTTTTTGTTTAAATCATTAGCTTCACGATTAATTTACATGTTAGGCGCATTAACCCCGAACAATCATCTCATTAGCCCATAATAATCAAGGTTTAACTCCTCAATCACTAAACCATTCCACAAACGAGAAATGGGACGCATCATTTGATTAATTAAATCACTTGGACTAAATAATTGGACAAATTGAATATTAATTCGTAAACGTATCGATGGTTCATGGAACGGCGGAAATGCCCTTTTCCTTAAAAGCTCATAATTTCAAAACATCGAGACGTGTAACACGAATAGAATTGTGTCTAGCAAGTACTCGCGTACTATGACTCGAGTCCGGGCCCAATTTGAGGCGGCTCGAGTCGAGATGCGCGAGTCCTCTTTAGACCTCTTCGTGTCACACGATCTTTAATTTATATATGAACATCACATGTTTTACCACTCAAGGGCATAGTCGTCATTCCGTGATTCATCGATATCCTAGGCTTTAGGGAGTCGGAAACACCTCGATCTATGGACGGAAAGGGACGGCCCGTTCGGGTGCGAGTTTCATTCGTACGGCCCATTCCGTTCACTTTCGGTGTTTCTATCTTCCTATCGTAGATTCGGTGGGGAGCATTTTATTTTAGTTACAAAATACAAAGAACCGGACTAATCATACATTCGGCCTAATCAAACACTAGATAATGGATAAGCGGAATGATAGATTCCAATCTAGAGTCAAAACACGAGTTTGGATAATTCGGTGAAACCGTAGCGACACTTAACTGAATAAGAGTCTTAAAACAAACACACACATGTAATTGGCTTAGAACCCTATTCTAATCCACCATCTATGTTTGCCTAGGTTAGATACATTGTTTGCTAATCAACCCCGATTAATAACTGATTAAATCACGTACATTCGACTTAATACACCACTTGTCTGTATTCACCGACAATTGTCAGTTGCTTTCTGTATCGTGTCAGTTACATCAGTTTTCTTCCGTTTTATTCTTGCTTTTGATGATTTATTGCGGTTCGGGCCCGAACCCATAAGTCACGTGTTGCATGGGGTCCAACGCCCCAAATCACCGAACACGAGGTCCAACGCCTCTTAACTCACCGAGCGCGTGCAACCCGAGTGCGGAATGGGATCTAGCCTCGATTCACCGTCACACTCCGAATACGGCCTATGTGGAAGGCGGACTTGGATTGAGCGCGTGAAACGTGTTTAGATATCACCCGGGAGCTCGATCGATCCAACGGTTACAGTGGAAACAAGTCGTTTTTCTGCAAACCGATGGTTCGATCGGACCCGACCCCCGGCTCTTTGAGCCCGCGTTGCCTTAATTTATTTATCGGTTATTCAAAATACACGGTGAGCAGGAGCGGAATAGTGGGCCAATGCAAACCGATCGGGATCCATTTACTTATTCGGTTATACTTTGTAATTGTTCGAGAGAACATTGTGAGGATTCTATTTGTATGTTCATTCATCTCCTTGTAAGGATCCCCGATCGGTGAGCGAGAGGTCCGAGTGCTGGATCGGTTAAGTTGATCTATCGCCACCAAAGGGTGAGTAAGCTTGGATACTCGTGGTTTCGGTTCACGCAGGGAATCAACCATCACGGTTCGATGAACTGTAACGCTAAGATAGTGAACCAACTCCTCGATGCACAAGCTTACTCATCTTTCGGACTCTTGGTCCAACTTGATCAATTCATCGAATTTACGGTGTCAAAACGGGCGAGTCGAGCGCAACTCTAAATCACGCGGTAAATAAACAAAATGGCAAGCCTAGCAAGCTAGAGTACCGAGAGGGTGTGCGGGATATAGGCCCGCACGTAATAGAACCCCCGAATTCGGAATTTTCAGTTCCGTACGACCATTGCCTTAGCATTTAGGTGTACCCCGTACCCCTAGACCCGGGCGACTCAACGGCCCTCGACCTACGGGTCGTAAACAGTAAGTGGCGACTCCTTCTCACGTGCGTCCGTCGCGCGTCCCCGGGAGGGTGGACACTCCCAAGCCGCGTTTGCTTAGGCGCGCGCATGCGTGCCCTGACGAGATGAAATTCGGGTGCGCACAAAGAGAGTAAATGCCCACGGTTTAATAGAAATTACATGTACATCGCTCTTGAAATGGAAAAGACTCAAGTGGCACGCAGGCCGACTCGATGGACTGTTGTCGGCGTCGGGTTGAAGGCTTGCATGGAGGCATAGCACGATGCATGGTTCGGTGCTACAAGGACCGTGCTATCTATGGATGGGGGCTCCCGACTCAAGGGTGTGAATTCCTTGAAATCGAGCGAGGATCTTTGGGGGCCGGTTCGGTGGCATAGCCGACTCGATCCGTTCCCTTACTCGGAACCTCTGACTAACCTAGCTTCCTATTTTGGCGCCCGTGGGATTTCGGACAAGGCACCTAAAGCTAGCATGATATGCAATGCATGCGTGAAATAAATGTGCGTAAGTAGATAAGCCGTAAACGACGGAAAGCAGTAAATAAACAAGCAAGCAAGCAAACGGGATTGAGCCCGAACCCTCTAGATGTCCCCAGTGGAGTCGCCAAGCTGTGCGCACCCGAATTTCATCTCGTCGGGGCACGCATGCGCGCGCCTAAGCAAACGCGGCTTGGGAGTGTCCACCTTCCCGGGGAAGCGCGACGGACGCACGTGAGAAGGAGTCGCCACTTGCCATTTTACGACCCGAGGGTCGAGGGCCGGCAAGTTACCCGGGTCTAGGGGTACGGGGTACACCTAAATGCTAAGGCAATGGTCGTACGGAACCGAAAATTCCGAATTCGGGGGTTCTATTACGTGCGGGCCTATATCCCGCACGCCCTCTCGGTACTCTAGCTTGCTAGGCTTGCCATTTTGTTTATTTACCGCGTGATTTAGAGTTGCGCTCGACTCGCCCGTTTTGACACTGTAAATTCGATGAATTGATCAAGTTGGGCCAAGAGTCCGAAAGATGAGTAGGCTTGTGCATCGAGGAGTCGGTTCACTATCTTAGCGTTACAGTTCATCGAACCGTGATGGTTGATTCCCTGCGTGAACCGAAACCACGAGTATCCAAGCTTACTCACCCTTTGGTGGCGATAGACCAACTTAACCGATCCAGCACTCGGACCTCTCGCTCACCGATCGGGGATCCTTACAAGGAGATGAATGAACATACAAATAGAATCCTCACAATGTTCTCTCGAACAATTACAAAGTATAACCGAATAAGTAAATGGATCCCGATCGGTTTGCATTGGGCCACTATTCCGCTCCTGCTCACCGTGTATTTTGAATAACCGATAAATAAATTAAGGCAACGCGGGCTCAAAGAGCCGGGGGTCGGGTCCGATCGAACCGTCGGTTTGCAAAAAAACGACTTGTTTCCACTGTAACCGTTGGATCGATTGAGCTCCCGGGTGATATCTAAACACGTTTCACGCGCTCAATCCAAATCCGCCTTCCACATAGGCCGTATTCGGAGTGTGACGGTGAATCGAGGCTAGATCCCATTCCGCACTCGGGTTGCACGCGATCGGTGAGTTAAGAGGCGTTGGACCTCGTGTTCGGTGATTTGGGGCGTTGGACCCCATGCAACACGTGACCTATGGGTTCGGGCCCGAACCGCAATAAATCATCAAAAGCAAGAATAAAACGGAAGAAAACTGATGTAACTGACACGATACAGAAAGCAACTGTCAATTGTCGGTGAATACAGACAAATGGTGTATTAAGTCGAATGTACGTGATTTAATCAGTTATTACCTGTGGTTGATTGGCAAACAATGCATCTAACCTAGGCAAACATAGAGGGCGGGCTAGGATAAGGTTCTAAGCCGATTACATGTGTGTGTTTGTTTTATGACTCTTATTCAGTTAAGTGTCACTGCGGTTTCACTGAATTAGCCAAACTCGTGTTTTGACTCTAGATTGGAATCTAATATTCCACCTATCCATTATCTAATGTTTGTTTAAGTCAAGTACATGATTAATCCGGTTCTTCGTCTTTTTCAACTGAAATAAAAAGGTTCACCACCGAATGAATCTACGATAGGAAGATAGAAACACCGAAAGTGAACGGAATGGGCCGTACGAATGAAACTCGCACCCGAACGGGCCGTCCCTTTCCGTCCATAGATCGAGGTGTTTCCGACTCCCTAAAGCCTAGGATATCGATGAATCACGGAATGACGACTATGCCCTTGAGTGGTAAAACATGTGATGTTCATATATAAATTAAAGATCGTGTGACACGAAGAGGTCTAAAGAGGACTCGCGCATCTCGACTTGAGCCGCCTCAAATTGGGCCCGGACTCGAGTCATAGTACGCGAGTACTTGCTAGACACGATTCTATTCGTGTTACACGTCTCGATGTTTTGAAATTATGAGCTTTTAAGGAAAAGGGCATTTCCGCCGTTCCATGAACCATCGATACGTTTACGAATTAATATTCAATTTGTCCAATTATTTAGTCCGAGTGATTTAATTAATCAAATGATGCGTCCCATTTCTCGTTTGTGGAATGGTTTAGTGATTGAGGAGTTAAACCTTGATTATTATGGGCTAATGAGATGATTGTTCGGGGTTAATGCGCCTAACATGTAAATTAATCGTGAAGCTAATGATTTAAACAAAAAATATAATTGCAATCAATTACAAGAATCGGTTTTAATCGTTTCTTGCATGCGTAAGACGCCAAACATAATAAGAACACACACATTTACAAAGTCGATGCCACCATGGTCTTGGAATCACAAATAAACATGTAATACAAACACAAACATGATATATAATGGAATCAATAAAATGGCATCGGCACGAAAAACGAGGTAAATCGTAAATGTAATAAACATGAAAACAGAGTCGGATCAGGGTCAAGGGGTCTATTTTGGATCTAGATTCAGTTTCGAGAGGGCTAAATTAGACCCAAAAAAACAGTGTGATCTGATTTGTGGAATATACGAAAAGTTCGGTAAATAATTTTTATTTGGAGTTTCAGCGCCCATAAAAATATGAAATTTTGTGTGGAACCTTAAAATAACATCAGGAATGTGTGGTAAAAATTTCAGTTCATTTTGAAGTCGGTTGGTTCGCGAGATCTATCAAAATCAGACCGGAAACACCGAAATAACGGGTAAACATTTTTTATCCAGAGATCCAGTCACAGAAAAATCTGAAATTTTGTATGGGGACTTAAAATAACTTCAAGTATCTGTGGTAAAAATTTCAGCTCATTTCGAACTCGGATGGTTCACGAGACATATCAAAATCTGGCCGAGAATACCGAAATAACGGGTAAACATTTTTTATCCGGAGATCCAGTGCACAGAAAAATCTGAAATTTTGTATGGGGACTTAAAATAACATCAAGTGTCTGTGGTAACAATTTCAGCTCATTTCGAACTTGGATGGTTCACGAGACACATCAAAATCTGGCCGAGAATACCGAAATAACGGGTAAACATTTGTTATCCAGAGATCCAGCGCCCAGAAAAATCTGAAATTTTATGTGGGGACTTAAAATAACATCAAGAGTCTGTGGTAAAAATTTCAGCTCATTTCGAAGTCGGATGGTTCACGAAGTTGCTCAAGGGCCAAACCCGGGATCTAAGGAAAATCATGCGAAATGAGCCCATAACACCCCATATCAAACAAATATCGAAGAACCTAGCTTCTCTAAGTCATAGAGGAGTCTTACCTAGCCTCGGAACACGAGGAAGGAGTCGGAGAAGTGGCCGTGGGAGTCGCAAGACTCGGCTTGAAGTCGCGGAAGTGAGCAATCCGAGAGAAAACAGCCGCGGCTAGTCGCGGGAGAACGGCTTGGCACGCGAGCTCCGGGTACGGCACGGTGCAAGGTCGGGCTCGTTGGACTCCTAAGAGGTAGATCTAGACGAGCACGGGCAGACCCGAGCGTGCCGAGCCCTAGACAAGCTCGAAAAACGTGAGAGAAGTTCGGGTATGAACACGGAAAACCCGGTAAGTGAAAAACAATGAAACGGAGGTTGTGCACGGTGGATCGGCCCTCGGATCGTGACCACCTCTTCACGAGAGAGGGTGAGGGTCGTGAGGAACCCTTTGAACGTGATGGCACGACTCTCCGAAGTCGCGGGAGAAAATGGCACGTCGAGGAGCTCGGTTGCACGCGGCTTGGAGACTCGGGACCCAATTACAACTTTGGCTGGAAAGTGATGTTAGGGACCTCAAATGGAAAATCTAAGCCCGGAAACGGATTTAGGGGATGGAAAATAGGTAGGCTAGGGAGTTTGGTGATTTTTGGTTTAAGTCGGGTCGGGTGGTTACCGGAATACCGGGTGGTTTTCCGACGGTTTTGGCCGGTTTCGGCCTTGGCAAGGAGTGGTACGAGCTGTGGGAGTGGGCTGAAAGTTGAGAGGATTTTAGAGGGAGATTGGCTTGAGAGAGAAGGAGAATGAAGTAGTGATTAAAGTTAATGATGGAAGGGGACTTATAGGGATGGCTAATGGCTCGATTAGAGGAAGTTAATTGCGGTTTTGATGCCTAAACTAGGGCTGCCGAAATTTGGAGGGGATTAGGATGGGGAAATAGTCATGTGGAGTGTAGGGGAAGCAAGAGGGAAGTGATGGATAGGTGATGGATGTGTAAGGATGTGATAGGAAGTGAAAGATGTGAGGGAAAATTCAAATTTGTGGATGGGGAGGCTTGGAGCCGACGGGTGAGCCGCCGGTGAGGGAATTAGCCGCGGCTTGGGGGCTGTCATGTCGAGCCGAGGGTTGAGCCGTGGCTTGGGGTTGAGCCGCGGCTCAATGGCTTGGCTTGGCTTGGCTAGGCTGTGGGTCCCATCCGATTAGGAGAAAAGCCGGCAAACGCTTGAGACTTGATTGAGCTCGCGTCCGACCTCCGATGTCCGATTAATTTGAAGATTTGGAAAGCTTGAAAGACGAAGATTTGGATGAATCTAATATCGCCATGCGTCGCGTGAACGGACGTTCGGGCGATTCGGCGCCTCGGGAGTCGGTTTTGCCCTGTTCGGACGTTTGGAGTGGAGTTTAGCGTCCCTTGATCCCCGATGATCTTTGTGCATTCTTGCATTCGTTTCGGCGACCCTTTTGCCCCGCGGGTGATTGTTGGCTCGTCGTCCTCGGTCGGGGACCGTTGGCCCGGGAAGACCTAGGGACTTTGACCGGGATTCTCTCAATGTGCCCCGAATGCCTTGTGGTGCTTGGAGGTTATCGTGAGGTACTCAGAGATCGTTGTGGTCTCTGCTTTCCGTGGAAATACCCGAAGGTTCACCGGGAGGCGTTCGTGATCACTGAAGCGTACTTCGGGAGATCGAGCCGAGTTCCGGAAGGTTGTCTGAAACTTGTTCCCCGGCCCTGGTGGTCCCTGGGCGCCTATAGACCCGTTTTGAGGGGTCGTTTGCTTGTCAGTGGAGCGAACCCCGGGAGCTCTGTCAAAAAAGGCGTCCGTGGGGGATCGGGGTGTCCCGGCTTAAGCAGGATGTCCCGTTAATGCGCCCGGACGTGTCATTGGTCATTTTGGCACTGGGAGGGATTTTTGGAGCCCCATATTGGGCACCTTTCGGTGCTTCGGTGATTCAGTGATGAATAGTGCCACAGTGCCAGCTCCGTTGTTTTCGGGATTCCTCGTTCGTCTGTTTTTCTGA
This sequence comes from Punica granatum, assembly GCF_007655135.1. Taxonomy (NCBI): domain Eukaryota; kingdom Viridiplantae; phylum Streptophyta; class Magnoliopsida; order Myrtales; family Lythraceae; genus Punica; species Punica granatum. Next base: position 19,798,534 of record NC_045131.1, read on the forward strand.
CTGCTTTCTTCCGCCTTTCTCAGTGGACCGTGTTTTTCTTTATTGTTCATGACCCCGTGCCCGCCTATTTGCCTCCGATTGCCGGGCGATGAATAGTGTCCCGAGCTTCAGTCGGGAATCCTTGTGCGGGAAGCCGGTAGGCCAAAATGGGGTGCTGACAGAGGCTAGATCCCATTCCGCACTCGGGTTGCACGCGCTCGGTGAGTTATGAGGCGTTGGACCTCGTGTTCAGTGATTTGGGGCGTTGGACCCCGTGCAACACGTAACCTATGGGCTCGGGCCCGAACCGCAATGAATCATCATAGGCAAGAATAAAACAGAAGAAAACTGATGAAACTGACGTAATACAGACAATAACTGACAACTACCGGTGAATACAGACAAGTGGTGTATTAAGTCGGATGTACGTGATTTAATCAGTTATTAACCGGGATTGATTAACAAACAATGTATCTAACCTAGGCAAGCATAGGGGACGGACTAGAATATGGTTCTAAGTCAATTACATGTGTGCATTTATTTTAAGACTCTTATTCAATGAGGTGACACTGCGGTTTCACCGAATTAGCCAAACTCGTGTTTTGACTCTAGATTGGAATCTATCATTCCGTCTATCCATTATCTAGTGTTTGATTAGGCCAAATGTATGATTAATCCGATTTTTCGTGTTTTGTAACTGAAATAAAATGTTCACCACCGAATCTACGATAGGAAGATAGAAACACCGAAAACGAACATAATGGGCCGTGCGAATGAAACTCGCACCCGAACGGATTGCCCTTTTCTTTCATAGATCAAAGTGTTTCCAACTCCCTAACGTCTAGGGTATCGGTGAATCACGGAATGACGATTATGCCCTTAGATGATAAAATTGCAATGTTCATGTATAAATTGAAGATCGCGTCACACGAAGAAGTCCAAGAAGGACTCGCGTGCTCCGACTCGGGCCGCCTCAAATTGGGCCCGGACTCGAGTCACAGCACGTGAGTACTCGCTAGACATCAATTCTGTTCGTGTTACGTGTCTCGGTTGTGCGCACCCGAATTTAATCTCGTCGGGGCACGCATGCGCGCGCCTAAGCAAACGCGGCTTGGAAGTGTCCACCTTCCCGGGGACGCGCGACGGACGCACGTGAGAAGGAGTCGCCACTTGCCATTTTACGGCCCGAAGGTCGAGGGCCGGCAAGCTACCCGGGTCTAGGGGTACGGGGTACACCTAAATCCTAAGGCAATGGTAATACGGAACCGAAAATTCCGAATTCGGGGGTTCTATTACGTGCGGGCCTATATCCCGCACGCCCTTTCGGTACTCTAGCTTGCTAGGCTTGCCATTTTGTTTATTTACCGCGTGATTTAGGGTCGCACTTGACTCGCCCGTTTTGACACTGTAAAATCGATGAATCGATTGAGTTGGGCCAAGAATCCGAAGGATGAGTAGGCTTGTGAGTCAAAGAATCGGTTCGCTATCTTAGCGTTTTAGTTCTTCGAACCGTGACGGTCGATTCCCTGCGCGAATCAAGACTATGATTATTCGAGCTTACTCATCCCTTGGTGACGATAGACCGACTTAATCGACTCGACACTCGGACCTCTTGCTCACCGACCGGGATCCTTACAAGTATATGAATAAAAATACAAATAAGATCCTCACAATGTACACTCGAATAATTGCAGAATACAACTGAATGAAATAAATGGATCCCGATCGGTTTACATTGGGCCAATATTCCGCTCCGGCTCACCGTGTCTTTTGAATAACCGATAAACAAATTAAGGCAACGCGGGCTAGAAGAGCCGGGGGTCGGGTCCGATCGAACCGACGGTTTGCAGAAAAACGACTTGTTTCCACTGTAACCGTTGGATCGATCGAGCTCCCGGGTGATATCTAGACACGTTTCACGCGCTCAATCCAAATCCGCCTTCCACATAGGCCGTATTCGGAGTGTGACGGTGAATCGAGGCTAGATCCCATTCCGCACTCAGGTTGCACGCGCTCAGTGAGTTAAGAGGCGTTGGACCTCGTGTTCGGTAATTTGGGGCGTTGGACCTCGTGCAACACGTAACCTATGGGTTCGGGCCCGAATCGCAATAAATCATCAAGAGCAAGAATAAAACAGAAGAAAACTGATATAACTGACACAATACAGAAAGCAACTGACAATAATTGACAAGTGTCAGTGAATACAAACGAATTGGGTATTAGGCCGACTGTACGTGATTTAATCAGTTATTATCCGTGGTTGATTGGCAAACAATGCATCTAACCTAGGCAAACATAGAGGGCGGGCTAGGATAAGGTTCTAAGCCAATTACATGTGTGTGTTTATTTTATGACTTTCATTCAGTTAAGTGTTACTGTGGCTTCACCGAATTAGCCAAACTCGTGTCTTGACTCTAAAATGGAGCCTATCGTTCCGCCTATCCATTATCTAGTGTTTGATTAAGTCAAATGTACGATTAATCCGATCGTTCGTGTTTTATAACTGAAGTAAAATGCTCCCCACCGAATCTATGATAGGAAGATAGGAACACCGAAAACGGACGGAATGGGCCATACGAATGAGACTCGTACCCGGATGGGTTGCCCCTTTCAATCCATAGATCGAGGCGTTTCTAACCCCCTAATGCCTAAGGTATCGATGAGTCACGGAGTGACGATTATACCCTTGGAATAAAATTGTGATGTTTGTATGCAAATTGGAGATTCCGCCACACGAAGGAGTCTAAGGAGGACTCGCGCATCTCGACTCGAGCCGCCTCAAATCGGGCCCGGACTCGAGTCGTGATACGCGAGTACTCATTGGACATCAATTTCACTCGTGTTGCGTATCCCGGTATTTTGAAATTGCGAGCTTTTTAATGGAAAAGGGCATTTTCACCGTTCCGTAAATCATCGATGCGTTTACAAATTGAGGATTGATTAGCCCAATTATTTAGTCCAAGTGACTTAATCAATCGAGTAACATGTCCCATTTTCCCCACTTTGTGAAATTCTTCGGTGGTTATTGATTCACGTTGCGATTATGGTTCTAACAAGCGACACCCGGATCTAACAAGTCTAGTAAATAACGATTGCGTAGATAACGATTAGAGAGGGATATATTTACAAACAATTCCAAGGATCGTCTTCGGAAGGATGGAAGGACCAACCGGGACTCCAAAGAGGTCACGGAGGGTTCGGCCACCTCCCAAAGGTGATCGGCCGAACATTCCTTGACCCGGTTCGAGTCTCGATGGGTCTTCCACGTCGTTCCTAACCGATCATTGCATGCATCAAACAACGTGTATATGAAAACAACACATATTTCACTAGATCGGGGTCGACACAATCACGGTTTACACGAATAATCACGCGAAACATGCAAAAACATCATATTCACGAAAACTAACGAATAAATTTAACGCATTTCATGATAATCTTAGAGATAATGCACGGGAATCACACGGCATCAAGGGAGGAGGAGCCCTAAGACTTCGGTTAGGCCAAGGAGCCTCACGGCCCCCCCCATCGTAAGGGCATGGTCGTGGGTTCTTTGACATAGCCGAACCCTCCAAGGGCTCTCCCTCCTAAATCCCGAGCCGTTCCCTTCGTTGAAACATATCTTGGCCGCGGCTAGGGCTATCCCGAACGTAGAGGTGGTCTAATCCGGGAGAATGAGGCGGTTATGGACCCGAGGGAGCCGAGGAGGGTCACGGCCCTCCATCTAGGAGGCTCGGCCGAGAGGTTCCATGGCTCTCTCGAGTCTATATCCGTCTCATTCCCCTAGATTCGGACCACATCACGTATGCATGCATATTTATACGACCGTATAGACGTAAAAAAAAATGGGACATGTACGTTGCATGAGGATGCATGGGAAGTTCGGATCTAAAGGAAAAACGGCGTCTTGCATGCGTTCCGGTTATTTTAAAATACATTCACGCTTCATATAAACAAACATCGAAGATCCTAACCCTTCTAAGTTGTAGAGGGATGTTACCTAGCCTCGATGTGTGAGGAAAAGAGTCGGAGACGTGGCCTTGAGAGTCGGTAGACTCGGTTTTGAAGTTACAGGCGGGTGACCCGGGTGTTGGCAGCCGCGGCAGTCCGGAAAAGAATGGGTCGGCACGCGAGCTCCGGGCACGGCACGGTGCAAGGTCGGGCTCGTTGGACTCCTAAGAGACGGATCTACACGACCACCTCTTCACGTGAGAGGGTGGGGGTTGTGAAGAACCCTTTGAACGTAATGGCACAACTCGCCAAAGTCGTGGGAAGAAATGGCACGTGTGGAGGGTCGTGTGCGCTCGACTAGGGGTCCCGGGACCCGAACGTTCTTACGGCTGGAACGGGATGTTGGGGACCTCAAATCGAAAATCCAAGCCCGGAAATGGACTTAGGGTGTGGAGAATATGTAGGCTAGGGAGTTTGGTGATTTTTGGCTTAAGTCGGGTCGGGTGGTCACCGGAATACCGGGTGGTTTTCCGGCGGTTTTGGCCAGTTTCGGCCTTGGCAAGGGGTTGCACGAGCTGTGGGAGTGGGCTGGGGTTTGAGAGGATTCTTGAGAGAGAATGGCTTGAGAGAGAAGGAGAATAAAGAAGTGATTAGGTTGATGAGGTTTAGGGTTTATAAAGGGAGGCTTAATGGCTTGTTTAAGTGAAGTTAAGTGTGGTTTAGGGAGGGGAAATGGGCTGCCGAAATTTGAAGAGTGATTAGGGAGGGGAAATGGTCACTTAGAGTGTGGGGGAAGCAAAGGGGAGTGATGGGTGTGATGGATGGGTGATGGGAGGTGATAGATGTGAGAGGAAGTGATGGGTGTAAGAGCCAAAAATTCAAATTGTGTGGAGGGGGAGACTTGGAGCCGCCGGCCATGGGAGGGGGAGTCGCGGCTTGGGCGGTCCAATCAGAGCCGAGGGTTGAGCCGTGGCTTGGGGTTGAGCCGCGGCTTGATGGCTTGGCTTGGCTGAGCTGTGGGTCTCATTTGATTGAGAGAAAAGCCGGAAAATACTTGGGACTTGATTGAGCGCGCATCCGATCTCCGACGTCCAATTAATTTATGGATTTGGAACGCTTGAATGACGAGGATTTGAATGAGCCTAATATCGCCATGCGTCGTGTGGACGGACGTTCGGGCGACTCGGCGCCTCGGGAGTCGGTTTTGCCCTGTTCGGACGTTTGGAGTGGAGTTTAGCATCCCTCGATCCCCGATTGTTCTTTGTGCATGCCTGCATTCGTTTTGGCGATCCTTTTGCCCCGCGGGGGATCGTTGGCCCATCGTCCTCGGTCGGGAACCGTTGGCCTGGGAGGACCTAGGGACTTTGACCGGGATTTTCTCAGTGTGCCCTGAATGCCTTGAGATGCTTGGGGATTATTGTGAGGTACTCAGAGATCGTTGTGGTCTCTGCTTTTCGTGGAAATACCCGAAGGCTCGCCGGGAGGCGTTCGCGACCACTGAAACGTACTTCGGGAGACCGAGTTGAGTTCCAGAAGGTTGTCTGAAGCTTGTTCCCCGGCCCAGGTGGTCCCTGGCTGCCTGTGGGCCCGTTTTGAGGGGCCATTTGCTTGTCAGTGGAGCGAACCCCAGGAACTCTGTCAGAAAAGGCGTCCGTGGGGGATCGGGGTGTCCCGGCTTAAGCAAGATGCCCCGGAAATGCGCCCGAACGTCTCGTTGGTCACTTTGGCACTGAGAGAGATTTTTGGAGTCCCATATTGGGCACCTTTCGGTGCTTCGGTGACTCGGTGATGAATAGTGCCACAGTGCCAGCTCCGCCATTTCGGGGTTCTTTGTTCGTTCGTTCTTGCAATGGCTTTCCTCGCTTTTCTCAGTAACCTAGCTCTTCTTCCATTGTTCGTGACCCCGTGCCTGCCTATTCGCCCCCTGATTGCCGGGCGAGGAATAGTGTCCCGAGCTTCGGTCGAGAATCCTCGTGCGGGAAGCCGGTGGGCCAGAATGGGGTGCTGACATCGGTATTTTGAAATTGTGAATTTTTGATGGAAAAGGGCATTCTCGCCGTTCCGTAAATCATCGATGCGTTTATGAATTTACGACCAATTTATCCAATTATTTAGTCCAAGTGTTTTAATTAGCCGAATGACACGTCCCGTTTATCCCGTTCGTAAGATTCTTCGATATTTACTATTTCATGTCGCGATTACGGTTTTGACGGATGAGGTTCGGGTCTAGCATATCCAATAAGTAATAAACGCGTGGGCGACGATTTAAAGGAAATGTAATTACGAACAATTCCGAGGACCGGCTTTGGAGTAATGGAGAGGCCAACCGAGACTCCCACGAGGTCACGGATGATTCGGCCGCCTCTCAAAGGTGAGTGGCTGAATACTCCTTGACCCGGCTTGAGCCTCGGTAGGTCTTTCACGTTGCTCCTAACCGTCCCTCGCATGCAACAAATAACCCATACGTGATAATAACACACATTTTACTAAATCGACATTGACACGATCCCGATTTGTGCAAATAAACATATGAGACATTCAAAGAGCGTCATTTTCACGAAATCAACAAACAATATTAGCTCATTTCATGATAATCTTAAGAATAATGCGCGGGAATCACACGGCATCAAGGGAAGAGGAGCCCTAAGGCTTCGGATAGGCCAAGGAGCCTCACGGCCCCCGTTGCAAGGAGGTGGCCGTAGGTTCCTTGACGTAGCCGAACCTTCCAAAGGCTCTCCCTCATAGATTCCGAGCCATTCCCCTCACTTAGTCGTGTATTAGCCTCGGTTAGGACCCTTTTCGAACGCGAGGATGACCCAATCCGGAAGGATGAGGCGGTTATAGACCCGAAGGAGCCGAGGAGGCTCACGGCTCCCCATCTAGGAGGCTCGGCCGAGAGGTTCCTTGGCTCTTTTGAGTCTATAACCGTCTCATTCTCCTAGATTTGGCCATGCCACGTTACGTATGCATGCTCTCACGGTATATGGACGTAATAAGGGACAATAAATGCATGACGATGCATGGCGTGCATGGAGAAGTCTGGATCTAAAAGGGAAAGCAACATCTTCATGCATTCGGGTCTTCCAACCACATAAACATTTCATGCAAATAAATATAGAGAGTCCTAGCTTTTCTAAGTTATGAAGAGGTGTTACCTAGCCTCGATATACGAAGAAAAGAGTCGAGGAAGTGGCCGTGGGAGTCGCTAGACTCGGTTTGAACGTTACGGGTTGAAGGACCCGAGAGATGGCAACCGCGGCAACTCGGAAAGAACGAGGTTGGCACGCTAGCTCCGGTCACGGCACGGTGCAAGGTCGGGCTCGTTGGACTCCTAAGAGTGGATCTAGATGACCGTGGGCAGACCCGAACGTGCCAAGGCCTGAACAAACCCGAAAATGTGAGAGAAAGTTCGGTAAAAATGTGAGGAACCCGGTAAGAGAGAAACGGATGAACGATAGTTGTGCACGGTTGATCGGCCCTCGGACCATGACCACCTCTTCGCGGGGGAGGGTGAGGGTTGTGAGGAACCCTTGGAACGTGATGGCACGACTCGCCGAAGTCGTGGGAAGAAATGGCACGTGGTTGAGGTTCGGTGCACGCCCGGTATCGGTCAAGGAACCCGGTTCTTCGTGCGGCTGAAACGGGGTGTTGGAGACTTCAAATCGAAAATCTAAGCCCGGAAACGGACTTAGGGGTGAGAAATATGTAGGCTAGGGACTTTGATGATTTTTGGCTTAAGTTGGGTCGGGTGGTTACCGGAATACCGGGTGGTTTCCCGGCGATTTTGGCCGGTTTCCGTCTTGGTAAGGGCTGGACGGAACTTGGGAGTGGGCTGGAGATTGAGAGCTTTTTAGAGAGAAGTTGGCTTGAGAGAGAGTGAGAATGGAGAAGTGATTAGAACTAATGATGCTAGAGGATTTATAGGGGGCTGCTGAATTGGCTTAGAGGGCTGCCGAAAAAATATCAAGGGATTAGTGTGGGGAAAATGTCAAATGGAGTGTAGGGGAAGCAAGAGGTTGAGTGATGGGAGGTGATGGATGTGAGTGTGTGTAAGAAGAAATTTGAATTTTGTGGTGGAGGGGAGCTCTTGGAGCTTGGAGCCGCCGGCCATGAGGGATCTAGCAGAGGCTTGGGATCTAGCCGAGATCTTGGGTTTGAGCCGCGGCTTAGTGGCTTGGCTTGGCTGAGCTGTAGGCCCCATTTGATTAAGAGAAAAGCCGGAGAACGCTTGAGACTTGATTGGACTCGCATCCGATCTCCGATGTCCAATTAATTTATTGATTTGGAATGCTTGAACGACGAGGATTTGAATGAGCCTAATATCGCCATACGTCGTGTGAACGAACGTTTGGGCGACTCGGCGCCTCGAGAGTCGGTTTTGCCCTGTTTGGACGTTCGGAGTAGAGTTTAGTGCCCCTCGGTCCTCGATTGCTCTTTGTGCGTCTTGACATGTGTTTTGGTGACCCTTCTGCCCCGTGAGGGATCGTTGGCTCGTCGCCCTCGGCCGAGGACCGTTGGCCCAGGGAGGCCTAGGGGCTTGTGACCGGGTTTTTCTCAGTGTTCCCTGAATGTCTTGAGGTGTTTGGGAATCGCTGCGGTCCTTGTTTTCTGTGAATGTGCCCCGAAGGTTCGTCGGGGGCGTTTGCTATCACTGAAACGTCCCTCGGGGAGCCCTGTAGGGTTCCGAATGATCGTCTAAAGCTCGTCCTATGGCCTCGTTGGTCCTTGGGTGCCTGTAGGCCCATTTTGGGGGGTCGTCTGCTTGTCAGTGGAGCGGGCCCCGAGAGCCCTGTCAGGAAAGGTATCCGTGAGAGATCGGGGTGTCCCAACTTATGTGGCATGCCCCGAAAATGCGCTCGGACGTGTCGTTGGTCACTTTGGCACTAAGAGGGATTTTTAGAGTCCCATATTAGGCACCTTTCGGTGCTTCAGTGATCCGATGATGAATAGTGCTGCAGTGCCAGCTCCGCTGTTTCGGGGTTCTTTGTCTGTAGGTTCTTCCGACTGCTCTCTTCGGTTCTTCTAATGGACCCAGCTCTTCTCCCATTGTTCATGACCCCGTGACCGCATGTTCGCCTCTGGTTTTCCGATGGTGAATGGTGTCCCGAGCTTTGGTCGGAAGTCCTCCGTTGGAGCCGATGGACCAAAATGAGGGGTGCTGACACTGAGTGATTCGCTCAATTGTCCTTGTCTTCGGCTTCATAAGGGGTACCTCATCATCGAACACCTCCCTCATCAAAGTATAAGGAAAGGGTCCGAGATAAGTTCTCAAGGAAGCGTGAACTCGCGAATTGCTCTTTGCCTGTGGTCAATGTGCCCCTGTGAAGGATGATAAAGAAGACAATGCATTAGGCGATTATGCGGGGGGATATGTGGTAAGAAATATGGGGTGGTCCCATGGGAAAATCCCTTTTTGTCCCGCCCACGACCCATGGGGTGCCGCGTGCAGACGATATTTGTTTCCGGGAATCTGGTCATCACCACCCTGGAGTGGTTAGACCGAGACTGAGGTCACATAAGCATATTTTCCCTAGTTGTGAGTAGGCTTGCGCAGCTGTCCTAGGGAAGGCTCGAGGAGCCGGGTCCCATGAGGACAGGCGAGTCGAACAGGTCCAACAGAACTAATAGGGCGTCGCAAAGACTGCCTTAATGTCATGTTTGAAGGATTTGTTCATGTCGGGAACCCATTTGTAGGAATGGATTTAAATTAAAGCAAAAGAGAGTTTAAAGAAGACTGCGCATGTTGTTTCAGTGCTTAGTCAGCGGCGACGGCAGAGGACGGATGAGATCCATTCTTTGATCGGAGGCATGACCGTGCTGGTATCTCCTGCGATTGAGAGTTGGGTCATGCTCTGTTTGTGGAGCTGTCACTTCCGGTCTTTGCAGTTGAAGGATTAGACTTGCTCCTCGGAGTATCGCTTGGATGAATTTGAATCCAAGTCGATTTTGGATTTCAGATGAGCTTGAAAGCAGTAAATGTGAGGTGTCAAAACCGGAATGCAGTAAATACGGAGCCGGAGCCCAAAAGCAGTAAATGCTGGGCCGGGGCCCGAAAGCAGTAAATGCAGGACTGAGGTCCAATGCGGGGCTGAAGCCCAAAAGTGGAGCCGAAGCCCGATGAGGTAAATGCAAGGCTGGAGCCCGATGCAGGGCCGAAGCTCAATGCGAGGCCGAAGCCCAAAAGTGGGGCCGAAGCCCGATGCAGTAAATGCGGGGCTGGATCTCGATGTAGGGCCGAAACCCGATGTGGGGCCAAAGCCCAATGCAGTAAACGCGGGGCCGGAGCCCGATGCAAGACTGGAGCCCAATGCAGTAAATGCAGGGCCGGAGCCCGATGCTGGGCCTGAGCCTAATGCAGTAAATGCAGGGCCGGAGCCCGATGCAGGGCCTGAGCCCGATGCAAGGCCTGAGCTCGATGCAGTAAATGCAGGGCCGGAGCCCGATGCTGGGCCTGAGCATGCCGGAGCCCGATGCAGGGCCTGAGCCCGATGCAGTAAATGCAGGGCCGGAGCCCGATGCTGGGCCGGAGCCCCATGCAGTAAATGCAGGGCCGGATGTGCGCACCCGAATTTAATCTCGTCGGGGCACGCATGCGCGAAGCCTATGCAACGCGGCTTGGGAGTATCCACCTTCCCGGGGACGTGCGACGGACACGCGTGGGAAGGAGTCGCCACTCACTGTTTATGACCCGTAGGTCGAGGGCCGTTAAGTTGCCCGGGTCTAGGGGTACGAGGTACACCTAATTACTAAGGCAATGGTCGTACGGAACCGGAAATTCCGAATTCGGGGGTTCTATTACGTGCGGGCCTATATCCCGTACGCCCTTTCAGTACTCTAGTTTGCTAGGCTTGCCGTTTTGTTTATTTACCTCGTGATTTAGGGTTGCATTCGACTCGCCCGTTTTGACACCGTAAATTCGATGAATGGATCAAGTTGGGCCAATAATCCGAAAGATGAGTAGGCTTGTGCGTCGAGGAATCGGTTCACTATCTTTACGTTACAGTTCATCGAACCGTGATGGTCGATTCCCTGCGCTAACCGAAACCACGAGTACTCGAGCTTACTCATCTCTTGGTAACAATAGGCCGACTTGACTGGTTCGACACTCGGACCTCTCGCTCGCCGATCGGAATCCTTACAAATGAATGAGTAAATGTACAAAGAAAGTCCTCGCAATGTTCTCTCGAATAATTACAAAGTACGACTGAATAAGTAAATGGATCCCAATCGGTTTGCATTGGGCCAATATTTCACTCCAGCTCTCCGTGTATTTTGAATAACCGATAAATAAATTAAGGCAACGCGGGCTCGAAGAGTCGGGGGTCGGGTCCAATCGAATCGATGGTTTGCAGGAGAACCGATTAGTTCCCACCGTAACCGTTGGACCGATCGAGCTCCCGGGTGATATCTAAACACGTTTCACACATCCAATCCAAATTGCCTTCCACATAGGCCACATTTGGAGTGTGATGGTGACTCGAGGCTAGATCCTATTCCGCACTCAAGTTGCACGCACTCAGTGAGTTAGGAGGCGTTGGACCTCGTGTTCGGTGATTTGGGGCGTTAGACCCCGTGCAACACGTAACCTATGGGCTCAGACCCGAACCGCAACAAATCAGCAAAAGCAAATGGAAAACAGAAGAAAACTGATAAAACTGATGAAAAACAGACAATAACTGACGAATAAAGGTGAATACAGACAAGTGGTGTATTGAGTCGAGTGTACGTGATTTAATCAGTTATTAACCGGGGTTGATTACCAAACAATGTATCTAACCTAGGCAAACATAGATGGTGGGCTAGAATATGGTTCTAGGTCAACTATGTGTGTGAGTTTGTTTTAAGACTTTATTCTGTATAGTGACAGTGCGGTTTCACTGAATATGCCTAACTCATGTTTTGACTCTAGCTTTGGAACCTCAAGTTCCGCCTAGTCATTATCTAATGTTTGATTAGGTCAAATGAATGATTAATCAGGTATTATGTGTTTTGCAATAGAAATAAAATGTTCACCACCGAATCTACAATAGGGGGATAGAAACACCGAAAGTGAACGGAATGGGCCGTGCAAGTGAAACTCGCGCCCGAACGGGTTGCCCTATTCCGTCCATAGATCGAGGTGTTTCCGACTCCCTAATGCCTAGGATATCGGTGAATCACGGAATAACGATTATGCCCTTGATCGGTAAAACGTGTGTAGTTCGCATATAAATTAAAGATCGCGTGACAGGAAGAAGTCTAAAAAGGACTCGCGCGTCTCGACTTGAGCCGCCTCAAATTGGGCCCGGACTCGAGTCATGGTATGCGAGTACTCGCTAGACGCGATCCTATTCGTGTTACACGTCTCGGTGCTTTGAAGTTGTGAGCTTTTAAAGAAAAGGGCATTTTCGCCGTTCCGTGAACCATCGATGCGTTTACGAATTAATAATCAATTTATCCAATTATTTGGTCCGAGTGACTTAATTAATTGAACGACACGTCCCATTTAACCCCTTCGTGAAATTATTCGGTGACGGTGATCTTATGTCATGGACGTTATGGATTTAAAGAACGATGGTCCGAAGCCTACGCATCTATCGTGTGATTATCACATAGCCAATGATAAAACACTAACATCAAGACACACAAATCCAAGGAACAATTCCGATCGTATCTTGCATGCATAATACGTCAAACACGATAATAACGCACGTTTTAATCAAATCGATGCCGCCATGGTCATAATCACGCAAGAGAGCATACAAACACGCACGAACAAAATATTTAATGGAATCAATGAAACGGCGAAAACACGGGAACTGACCCGTTTCGAGGCGAAAGAGGGCCTCCCGGACTTGTGTGGTCCAAGGAAGCTCTCGGCCACATTCCATCAAGAATGACCGGGAGCTTCCGTGGCTCACACGGGTCGGGATGATCTCTTCGGCCCCAATTTGGATCCATTCCCGTCATACTAACATGTTACACATGATAAATGATATTGGAAACGTAGGAATCAACTCGTTTCGGGGGAAGAGAGACCGTCCTAGCCTCGGGTAAGCCAAGGGAGCTCATGGGTCCCTCCCTTGGGACTAGGCCGTGAGTTCCCGTGGCTCAACCGTGGCCAAGGGGATCTCTCCCGTCTCGATCCGAGCCGTTCCTATCATGGTACATGAGCTTATGCATCATACGGATATGATATGGAGAGTGAACATACGTGCGATTACGTAGAGGTGCATGGACGTGCATGGAATGAACTAATTCGCATATTCTTCGGTTAATAACCACCTCAACGTCTTAAAACAAACAAATATGGAGGACCTAACTTCTCTAAGTCGTAGAGTATTTTTACCTAGCCTCGGAACATGAGGAAAGAGTCGGAGAAGTGGCAAAGGGAGTCGGGAGACTCGGCTGGAATGAACAGACCCGAACCGGTGCAGTCGGGTCGACTGGCAGACTCGATTGGTAGTCTGGCTTGTCGGGGCTGTACTGGTTGATCGGGATAGAATTTTCGCGCGGGGCCAGTTGCGTTGGATTCCCAAGAGACTAAGGATCGCGTCTGCGGTGGTTTCGGGAGGAGAGCACGCGTAGATTTTTCGGAAATCAAAAACGAAGTCGGGTCAGTTAAAAAAAAAAAGACAGACCCAGTCGGGTCAAAACAGACCCGACTGGCACCCGATGAAGAAATGGCTCCACAGGAGGCTCCCGGTGGTCTTTTGATGCAAGGTCGGTGGCATTGGACTCCTAACTGACTAAGGATCATGATGATAGGTGGCTTATAGCGAGGTTCAACCTGAGCTGACCTGTGTGTTCCTGCAAAGTTCGGGTTAGAAAAGAAAACAAAAGGAACATACCCGACTGGGCTGTTTGGGTTGAAACGGCTGCAAAGGGGGCTCCGGGTGTTGCACCAAGCTGGCTTGAGTTCCTCCGACTCATAAGGGACTGCTCTTGGTGTTCATGACCAGCTTGTGGCGTGCGCACGACTGATTTCAACCGGAAATGCAAAGAGAAACCAATAAAAAACTGTGAAAACCCTTTTGTAAGGGCGGTCTTGCGCGGTTGAGCGGCTCTCGGCACGTGACCAGCTCGTCACGGGGGAGAGTGAGGGTCATGAGTGTCAGCACCCCATTTTGGCTCACCGATTCAAATTACATTATCAGCAATGATCCAAGCTATGACTTGAGTAGAGTATAGAAAAACGACTTAACAGAGCAGAAAATCACTATTCATCCTCAAGTCAGCGAAATCGGGCAAATGACACATGCATATGACAGAAAGACTCTAGGAGTCACCAAAAGGCAACAGAGCGACCAGAGAGCTCAACAATGTCCAAAACTGGCATTTTCAGTATATCACACGGACGGTACTATTTTTCGATAGTTCGCTCAATCGTCGGAAGATAGCCAATATTGGACTTCAAAAATCCACTCCAATGCCAAACATATGAAAAGTGTCCCCAAAGGTATTTTGCAAATCATCTGCTCTATACAGAACAACTTTCTGTATACATACAACTTTTCGGTGGAAGTCCAAAAATGCCGGTTTCTTGGAGAAAAGTTAATTCCAAATGTCATATTCGGCCATGCTCCACAATCATACAGATCACGAGCAGTGCTTCAGATTGTCTTTTGGAAGCCATACAGACACCCTAAATGACTTCCGAGCGACAAAACGGGCATACCCCTCTTCGGAGGAGCATAACCGGAGACTGATCTGATGGAATTACGACAAACGAAGTTCACACTACATTGCCCTGAAAACTCTAGCGGACATTCGCAATTGGGCAAAACCGACAGCAGAACCCTTCTCAGTTTCCCGAGTAACCTCCGCGGAGCAGAAATAGCCATTTTCAGTGGAAATGCATATCCGGAGGTCCTTTTCACGGAAACTTGATGCCGAGTGTCTACCCTACATCATGTTAGCCTTCTCAAGGCTCAACGTGGAATCGTCGGAATAAACCACACGACTCATCTAGACCTCCCGAGCAATGCTTTAGAGGTCTCAGATACACGTTTCAAGTCCTTGGAGGTCTGATATCGACAAACAGAGATCACAGTGATCTCCGGAGCGCCCAAGCAACTCAGAAAGCAATCTGAGAAATCCAGTTTCGGACTCCTAGGACATCTCCGGCTCCACGTTTGCATTAACGGCTTAAGGGACAATAGTTCACGTTGTCTGAAAATTTATGTCAAAATGACCAACGTGAGACACAGACACAAGATATGCTGTCAGAAGCGGACAACTTCGCTCTGGTCACCTGCAATGAGCAAAACCGGCTTCCGAGTCTCATACACATCCGGGACATTTCTCCATGAAAAATGTCAATCTCGGGCTCATTAACTCTGTTTTCTCGCGTATATCGATAATTCGACATTCAATTCGAACCACGAACTTCGAATGCGCGACCAATCGAGACCCGAGCTTTCTCCCGGTTTCTCCTCACGAGCCGTGGGGTCCACGAGCTGCCCAAGAGCAATCACCCCTTTGCCCCAAACAATTCGGCCTTATCCTCTTCCTCTCTTGCACACTTGCACCAAAATATCTTTAGTCTTTCTATTCAACACTCAAGCCATCAACTCCATCTCCATCAATGCATTTGGATCTTCCTCATCAATGCAATGGAAGAAGTCTTCATCCTTATCTTGATTAAAAAATTCGGATTCCACTAATCCATGGCCCTAATTGCACTTTTCTTCACTAATCTTGCATTTAAGCTTTCCTATATATTGTCCAAATGTCATTAACTTAATCAGACACCTTCAAGCACTCTCTCTCTAGCATTTCTCACTCAAACAAATGCTCTCAACCTCCCAAGAACTTTAGCAAAATCGCAGCAAGCAAGAACCACCCAAAAACCAAGCAAAACACTCAAGACTTAAGTCGGAATCCATCCCGACTTAAATCCAAACTTCACCAAACTTCATATCATACATGTTTTCGACCCTCTCTATCCATTTCCGAGCTTAGATTTCAAGTTTCAAGCCTCTAAGTTAGAGAATCAGCTCAGTACAGAACCGAGCACAGTTTTGGCCCAGCCGGGTCAAAACTTCCAACCTCGTTATGAATTCCGACCCGAAAACTGCCCAGTCGGGCCAGTTTCCAGACGTGCTCTGTTTTGGGTGATTTTTGCAGGACTGTACGGGTCGACCCGAAAACTCTGGGAACAAACGACCACCACGGTCACCTAGAGGGGTCCCTTGGCTATCCAAGGCCGCCGACCTTGCCTCAAAATTCCATCGGGAGCCTCCGTGGCGACGTCCGACCCGACTTGTGCTAGTCGGGTCTGTCTACCCTTCCATTAGGGTCTGTTTGGTGCCATTCGGGTCTGTTCAACGGAAAACAGCCCAAACCCGACCCATCAACGGTCCAACCCGACTCTTGAAGGTACCATCCCGCATCTTGGGACTAGGTATGACCATTCCCGACTTAGAGGAGCTAGGACTTTTACATTATTGTTGTGTTTATGGAGTTTTAAGCATGATTTTAATTCCGAACTTTAATATTATGCAATTTCCTTATTACACCATGCATGTTTATCATCGTTTAACTTGCTAGTATGTCGGGAAATATTTAAATCGAAGTCGAGGAAACTATCCCAACCCGGAAAAGCCGAGATCATTCGGGTTAACCTCTCCATGAGGTAACCTAGAGCTTTCTTGACCTTTTTGGGTCAAGACCGGATTCCTTTGCCCCGATTTAAATTGTTTCCTGAGTTTTATTGTTTTTCTCACATCCATGAAGTCGGTATTGTTTTATCGATTCCTTAAATAATATGTTTGTGCATGTTTGCATGTTTGAATGTGTTATTTAAATCATGATAATACCGACTTTCATTTAATCGTGTTATTTAACATGTTTGATGTTTGAGCATGCGAGAAACGATTCAAAACAAGACGGGGAAAACTCGTGAAACCAAATACAAGCCATGAGACCTCTCGGCTTTCTCCAAGGAGAATAGGCCGAGAGTCTCATGGAGTTATTCGGGTTCCATAAGGCTTCCTCTTCCCGTTTTAAATCCGTTCTCGAATTTCGTGTAATTTGCAAGTTCAATTACATCGAGAATTTCACATGAAATGTCTTTCCAAACCAAAATATGCATGGATTTGCAATTCGGAGACCCTTTCGGGCCTATTAGGACCAAAGGGTGTTTCGGCCATCGTTGGCCGAATCTTCCTCGGTCTTTCTTGACCCGTCTTGGTCGCCGAGTCACGAATCGTTTTTACAATTAATGCATTCGGCACAACCCTTAAGCATTAATTCCACAAACGAGTTAATCGGGACGCTCACATGATTAAACCCACTTCACACTGATAAGGTTTACACGAATTGGCCATTAACTGATAACTCGCGTCGATGAGTTGTCAAATGACGTTGGTGCCCTTTTCAAACTTATCAATTTCAAAACCTGAAACGCGCGGTCCGATGTAGCATGGATGTCTGAAAAGGGTTTCTGTGTCTCAACTTGAATGTTTACCTGATTCCAGGTAGCTCAGGTCAGGGTACAGAAGATCTTTCTAGATCACTTCCGGGCAGATCAACCGGTTCTTTGGCTTTTTTGGGGTTCTTGCACAACCCTGGATGACCCAGGGAATTGGTCGACACCGGCTACAGGCCGAGGTGGCCCGCACTGCGATGTTTCCCCTTTTCTGAAAATAATTTTCAAATAAAGGGCAAAATCGTCTTTTCACAATTCAGCGACACCCTTAGGGTTAGCATGACAAAAACACTACAGTACGGGATAAGAACAGGCTACCTGTTCAGGTGCAGGTTCATCTGTATAGCTTTTCTTATCTAACTGATGAGTTTCTGTCATCCTAACATAGACTCGGGTAACTAGAACGGTTATCTCTGTCAGAAAACATGCAAAATGCTGATTAACCTTTCACTCGACCTAACCAAACACTAGATAATGGTTAGGGGAATTCTAGATTCCAAATCTAGAGTCAAAACACGAGTTTGGCTAATTCAGTGGAAATTCAGTGTCACAATACAGAATAACTGTAAAAGCAATCCACACACATGAGATTTGACTCTCTTTGTCAAGTTCTCAAAACAAAGCCGAATGCTAAAACATTGGCACGTGCTTGTTTGTCTAGGGTAGGATTTGCATGCCAAAATACCCCGGATTAACAACTTGTAAAACACGTACACTCGATAATAACAATCACCTTGTCTGTTATTTACCTGCTGCGTGTTATCTTTCCTCACATGTTTGCCATGTGGGTCGAGCTTGATCCCTAGGCCGAATAATATTAGGGTTCAACGCCCTAATCATCGAGTACAGGGTTCAACACCCTAATCAACACTCACAGGGTCCAACGCCCTATTCAGTGAGAGCGTCCATTGAATTTCAGTTCTTCGGTCTTTTCCTTAAACTCACGGTGAGTTAGAGTGGAATAATAACCGAACGCGAAACGACTGGAATTCGACCCTTTTGTAATTTGTATTTATTGTTTTCGAGAGCATTGTAAGGATTTTATTTTATACATTTATTCTATAAGAATTCCAGTCGGTGAGCGAACGGTCCGAGAGTCGAATTAATCGAATCGGTCTAATGCTTGCCCAGATACAAGTAAATCCATGAACTCGCGGTTCTGGTTCACGCAGGGATTCAACCTCCATGGTTCGATGAACTGTAACGCAAGATTGTGAACCAACTCCCCGACATACGGGTTTACTTCTCTCTCGGCTTCTCAACCGACATCGTTTGGTTCACCGGATCTCCGGTGTCAAAACGTGCGAGCCGAGTGCAGCTTAATTCATGCGGTAAATCATAAAACATGAAAGCCTAGCAAACCAGAGTACCGAAAGGGCGTGTGGGATAGAGGCTCGCACGTAACATGAACCCCCGAACACGGATTTTCCGGTTCTGCACAGATCAATGCCTTAACAACAAACTAGGTGTTCCATACCCCTAGACCCCGGGTAACTTATCCGCCCTCGACCTTCGGGTCGTAAAATGATAAGTGGCGACTCCTTCTCTCACGCGTGTCCGTCACGCGTCCCCACGGGAAGGTGGACACTCCCAAGCCGCGCGATCCAAAAGCGCGCAATGCGGGCCCCGACGAGAGTCCACATTCGGGTTCGTACAGCTTGGCGACCCACATGTTTTCGACCTCCTAAGTCCATTTCCGAGCTCAGTTTTTGCGTTTGAAGCTTCCAGCCCAGGGATTCTGAGTTGCACAGAAACATCGCCCGTAAGCCTCCTCGAGTCCTAGTCGGGCCTCTAGACGTGCCATTCCCATTCGCGACTTTGGCGAGTCGTGCCATCACTTCCTAGGGGTTCCTCATTGTACGGACCCGAATGTGGACTCTCGTCGGGGCCCGCATTACGCGCTTTTGGATCGCGCAGCTTGGGAGTGTCCACCTTCCCCTGGGGACGCATGACGGACACGCGTGAGAGAAGGAGTCGCCACTTATCATTTTACGACCCGAAGGTCGAGGGCGGATAAGTTACCCGGGGTCTAGGGGTATGGAACACCTAGTTTGTTGTTAAGGCATTGATCTGTGCAGAACCGGAAAATCCGTGTTCGGGGGTTCATGTTACGTGCGGGCCTATATCCCGCACGCCCTTTCGGTACTCTGGTTTGCTAGGCTTGCATGTTCATTTACCGCTTTCCGCAAATTTTCGCTTATCTACTTTATGTACATTTATTTTTCTGCACTTGCATTGCATCATTCTAGTGGATTTAGGTACCTCGCCTGAAATCCCACGGGCGCCGATTTAGGAAGCTAGGTTAGTCAGAGGTTCCGAGTAAGGGAACGGGTCGAGTCGACTCTGCCACCGAACCGGCCCCCAAAGATCCTCGCTCGATTTCAAGGAATTGATCCCCTTGAATCGGGAGCCCCCATCCCTAGTTAGTGGTTTTCCCAGTAGAACACTGAAACCATGCATAAACAGGGACCGTCATACCGGACCAAAACAAACCTCATGCCGCCAACCGACCCAAAGTCCAGTCTTTGAGTCGGCCTGTAGTTTTCTTTTAGGCGGGCCTTTTATTGTTTTTCTATAATGAGCGATGTACATTGTAACAGATACAATTATACTTTACTTTTCTGCACTGCATGCATGTTTTCAAAACAACTTAGGACATTGCATCGGTTTAATGTTTAAGCTTCCCTTTTCAAGCTAACTATCTTTGTAAATTAAGGAACTTGAACCAAATCGATGCAATGGCATTAGCTTTTGAAAACTTATACACTGCATGCATTCTATCTATTTCTATGTTTGCACAGCAGCTGCCATGTCTCACACGACAGGCGAGTCGTGCCAACATTCGCGGGTAGACCACTTGCGGTCTTCACCTCTCCATGGCGAGACGTGCTATGACCAGAGGCCGTCCATCCCGGCCACCCACCCCGCACGACAGGCGAGTCGTGCCAACTTCGCGGGTAGACCACCCGCGGTCTTCACTTCTCCATAGCGAGATGTGCTGTGACCAGAAGCCGAGTCCATCCCGGCCACCCACCCCGCACAATAAGCGAATAGTGCCCACTTTCGCGGGCAGACCACTCGCGGCCTTCACCCTTCCTCCCCGGCAAGACGAGCCGTGGCCCGAGGGCCGATCAACCTTCCCAGGCGAAGTTAACCAACACTAACTTCTTCCTAACAGAGAGTGTCACTGCGTGATCAGACGCATGTCCCTCCGCGTGACCCCGTGCATCTACCAACGATCAAGCGTGCCTCATACATGTCCAAGCATGTTCACACCAACTCATGCACGCGTGCTCAATGTATTGATGCACGTCTCTTAGTGTGCTCGCATGACGCCTACCAGGCCAGTTCGCTTCCCTACATCCTTGAATTGGAATTGCGACCAGTTCATGCTCCTTCATTGTTTCCTTCTTCCATTACAGGAAATCCCCAACAAGATGGCAGCCTGAATACTGAACCACCACAATTGAGGCAACAAACGTCTCTCATCCAGCTTCTTGGGATTTCAACACTGAGTTCCCACCCTCCCTCCGCAAAGAACGCGAGAAAATCAGAGTCACTGCTTTGCAGCGTCTTGCACTGTCGCATAGCATTGACCATTGCTTTTGCATCTCTTGCACTTTCTTATCGAGCATGCATTTACTGTATCGGGCTTCCACCCCACATCGGGCTTTGGTCCAACTTTTGGGTTTTTGCCCCGCATCAAGCTTCGGCCCAGCATTTACTGCATCGGGCTTTGGCCCAACTTTTGGGCTTTTGCCCCGACTGCATCGAGCTTCGGCCCAACATTTACTGCATTGGGTTTCGGCCCCACTTTCGGGCTTCGGCCTCGCATGTACTGCTTTCGGGCTTCGGCCCCGCATCTACTGCTTTCGGGATTCAGCCCTGCATTTACTGCTTTTGGGCTCCAGCCCCGCATTTACTGCTTTCAGGTTTTGACACCTCACATTTACTGCTTTCAGGCTCATCTGAAATCCAAAATCAACTTGGATTCAAATTCATCCAAGCGATACTTCGAGGAGCAAGTCTAATCCTTCAACTGCAAAGATCGGAAGTGACAGCTCCATAAACAGAGCATGACCCAACTCTCGATCGCAGGAGATACCAGCACGGTCATGCCTCCGATCAAAGAATGGATCTCACCCGTCCTTTGCCGTCGCCGCCGACTAAGCACTGGAACAACACGAGCAGTCTTCTTTAAACTCTCTTTTGCTTTAATTTAAATGCATTCCCACAAATGGGCTTTCGACATGAACAAATCCTTCAACGGAGCATTAGGACGGTCTTTGCAACGCCCTATTAGTTCTGTTGGACCTGTTCGACTCATCTGTCCTCATGGGACCCGGCTCCTCGAGCCTTCCCTAGGACAGCTGCACAGGCCTACCTGCAATTAGGGAAAATATGCTTATGTGACCTCGGTCACGGTCTAACCACTCTAGAGTGGTGATGACCAGATTCTCGGAAGCAAATGTCGTATGCACGCGGCACCCCATGGGTCGCGGGCGGGACAAAAAGGGATTTTCCCATGGGATCACCTCATATTTCTTACCACATATTCACCCGCATAATCGCCTAATGCGTTGTCTTCTTTGTCATCCTTCACAGGGGCACATTGACCACAGGCAAAGAGCGATGCACGAGTTCACCCTTCCCCGAGAACTTGTCTCGGACCCTTTCCTTATACTTTGACAAAGGAGGTGTCCGGCGATGAGGTACCCCCTATGAAGTCGAAAACAAGGACAATCGAGCGAATCACTCAGCATTGATGCAACCGTCTTCCTCGAACATCCAATGGCTTTAGCAGCGTGCACCCTCCAAGAGGCACATGTTGTAAAGAACAACAAGAGATGATCGGAGACATCGCACAAGGCGCCTGCCACAGGCCACTTCCACAAAATGAAGACCGGGGTATCCCTGATCAACATTCACACCGGGGCAACCTCGGTTCCATATTGTACGGACCCGAATGTGGACTCTCGTCAGGGCCCGCATTGCGCGCTTTTGGATCGCGCGGCTTGGGGGGTGTCGACATTCCCGTGGGGACGCGCGTCGGACACGCGTGAGAGAAGGAGTCGCCACTTATCATTTTACGACCCAAAGGTCGAGGGCGGATAAGTTACCCTGGGTCTAGGGGTATGGAACACCTAGTTTGTCGTTAAGGCATTGATCTGTGCGGAACCGGAAAATCCGTGTTCGGGGGTTCATGTTACGTGCGGGCCTACATCCCGCACGCCCTTTCGGTACTCTGGTTTGTTAGGCTTGCATATTTTATGATTTACCGCGTGAATTAAGCTGCACTCGGCTCGCACGTTTTGACACCGGAGATTCGATGAACCAAACGATGTCGGTTGAGAAGCCGAGAGAGAAGTAAACCCGTATGTCGGGGAGTTGGTTCCCAATCTTGTGTTACAGTTCATCGAACCATGGAGGTTGAATCCCTGCGTGAACCAAAACCGCGAGTTCTTGGATTTACTTGTATCTGAGCAAGCATTAGACCGATTCGATTAATTCGACTCTCGGACCGTTCGCTTACCGACTGGAATTCTTACAGAATAAATGTACAAAATAAAATCCTTACAATGCTCTCGAAAACAATAAATACAAATTACAAAAGGGTCGAATTCCGGTCGTTTCGCGTTCGGTTATTATTCCACTCTAACTCACCGTGAGTTTAGGGAAAAGACCGAAGAACTGAAATTCAATGGACGCTCTCACTGAATAGGGCGTTGGACCTTGTGAGTGTTGATTAGGGCGTTGGACCCTGTGATCGATTATTAGGGTGTTGAACCCTAATATTATTCGGCCTAGGGATCAGGCTCGACCCGCATGGCAAACAGGTGCGGAAAGATAACACGCAACATGTTAATAACAGACAAGGTGTTTGTTATTATCGAGTGTACGTGTTTTAACAAGTTGTTAATCCGGGGTATTTTGGCATGCAAATCCTACCCTAGACAGACAAGCACGTGCCAACGTTTTAGCATTCGGCTTTGTTTTGAGAACTTGACAAAGAGAGTCAAATCTCGTGTGTGTGGATTGCTTTTACAGTTGTTCTGTATTGTGATACTGAATTTCCACTGAATTAGCCAAACTCATGTTTTGACTCTAGATTTGGAATCTAGAATTCCTCCTAACCATTATCTAGTGTTTGGTTAGGTCGAGTGAAAGGTTAATCAGCATTTTGCATGTTTTCTGACAGAGATAACTGTTCTAGTTACCCGAGTCTATGTTAGGATGATAGAAACTCATCAGTTAGATAAGAAAGGCTATGCAGATGAACCTGCACCTGAACAGGTAGCCCATTCTTATCCCGTACTGTAGTGTTTCTGTCATGCTAACACTAAGGATGTCGCTGAATTGTGAAAAGATGATTTTGCCCTTTATTTGAAAATTGTTTTCAGAAAAGGGGAAACATCGTAGTGCGGGCCACCTCGGCCTGTAGCCGGTGTCAACCAAATCCCTGGATCGTCCAGGGTTGTGCAAGAACCCCGGAAAAGCCAAGGAACCGGTCGATCTGCCCGGAAGTGATCTAGAAAGATCTTCTGTATCGTGACCTAAGCTGCCTGGAATCAGGTAAAAAACTCAAGTTGAGACACAGAAGCCCTTTTTAGACGTCCATGCTACATCGGACCGCGCGTTTCGGGTTTTGAAATTGATAAGTTTGAAAAGGGCACCAACGTCCTTTGACGACTCGTCGACGCGAGTTATCAGTTAATGTCCAATTCGGGTAAACTTTATCAGTGTGAAGTGGGTTTAATCATGTGAGCGTCCCGATTAACCCGTTTGTGGAATTAATGCTTGAGGGTTATAGCCGAATGCATTAATTAGGAAAACGATTCGTGATTCGACGACCAAAATGAATCCATAACGATCAAGGATAATTCAGTTGAATAACCGACAATATCCTTATAACCGAATGGATCTAAATGAGTCCTCGATACATGAATCCATGCACGTTAATTTTAAAAGAGTCTTTACATGATATTTTAACATAGGAATCGTAAAGACATTGAAGTAAAAATTCACACCATACGATAAACGAATTAAACTTGAGATAAGGAACTCATTCTTGACCCAAGGAAGGCCAAGAAGCCCTCGGCTTCATCTTATGAAAGGTGGCCGAAGGTTCTCATGGCTCTATCCGAGTCACAAATGATTTCCTAATCGTGGTTTAATCATTTTTTCGCATGCTCAAACATCAACCGTGATAAATAACACTCCTTTTTAAGAAAAGCCGGCGTTATCACGATTTGTTTAGCTCATTTTAACATACAAACATTCACAAACGTTTTAATTAAGGAAAGGATAAAATAACACCGGCTTCATGCGTGCAATAATGATAAAACAAGCTCGGAAACTAACTTGGATCGGCTAAGGAGACCGATCTTAACCCGGAAAGAGCAATTTAAGTCTCAACCCTCTCATTTAGAGAGTTGGCCGAGAATTAATTTGCCATAGTCGGGTCGGGATAGTCTTCTTTACGACAATCCAAGCCCTTTTCCGACATGGTAGCAAGTCATAAGATAGTGCACATGCATAATATAACATAAAATTGCATGAAAATTGAATCTTGCAAGTGAAACACGCATGAACACCATAATACTCCATAGCCATGCAAAAATATAAAAAGCCCTAACTCCTCTAAGTCGACAATGTTTTACCTAGCCTCGGAATACGAGGAAAGAGTCGGGGAAGTGTTTGAGAGTCGGGTGACTCGGTGGAACCCTTAAAAGGGTATTCGGGTGCAAGGGTGGACGTGCACGGGCGTGGTCAAGCACGGTGACGGGCGCTGGGCACGATGATGGGCGCTGGTGGGTGCGGCGACAGGCACGAGTGTGCTGGATGACGGGCGCTGGTGGCGCTCGGTGACTGGCACGGGCGACGGGCACGGGCGTGGTCAAGCACGGTGACGGGCGCTGGGCACGATGATGGGCGCTGGTGGGCGCGGCGACAGGCACAAGCGTGCTGGATGACGGGTACTGGTGGCGCTCGGTGACGGGCACGGGCGTGCTGGAGGACGGGCGCTGGTGGCGCTCGGTGACTGGCACGGGCGACGGGCACGGGCGTGCTTGATGACGGGCACGGGCGCGCTAGGTGACGGGCACGGGCGTGCTGGATGACGGGCCCGGGGTGCTAGGTGACGGGCACGAGCGTGCTGGTGAGGGACGCTGGGGTGCTCGGTGACGGGCACGAGCGTGCTGGTGACGGACGCTGGGGTGCTCGGTGACGGGCACGAGCGTGCTGGTGACGGACGCTGGGGTGCTCGGTGACGGGCACGAGCGTGCTGGTGACGGACGCTGGGGTGCTCGGTGACGGGCACGAGCGTGCTGGTGACGGACGCTGGGGTGCTCGGTGACAGGCACGAGCGTGGTCGATGACGAACGCTGGGGTGCTCGGTGACAGACGCTGGGGTGCTAGGTGACGGGCACGAGCGTGCTGGTGACGGACGTTGGGGTGCTCAGTGACGGGCGCGCGCGTGCTAGGTGACGGGCACGAGCGTGCTCGATGACAGACGCTGGTGACGCTCGGTGACAGGCGCTGGCGAGGCTGGTGACGGACGCTGGGGTGCTCGGTGACGGGCACGATCGTGCAGGTGACGGACGCTGGGGTGCTCGGTGACGGGCGATGGCGAGGCTGGTGACGGACGCTGGGGTGCTCGGTGACGGGCACGATCGTGCCGGTGACGGACGCTGGGGTGCTCGGTGACGGGCACGATCGTGCCGGTGACGGACGCTGGGGTGCTCGGTGACGGGCCCGATCGTGCCGGTGACGGACGTTGGGGTGCTCGGTGACGGGCACGATCGTGCCGGTGACGGACGCTGGGGTGCTCGGTGATAGGCACGAGCGTGGTCGATGACGGACGCTGGGGTGCTCGGTGACAGACGCTGGTGACGCTCGGTGATCGGCGCTGGCGAGGCTAGTGACGGACGCTGGGGTGCTCGGTGACGGACGCTGGTGACGCTCGGTGACGGACGCTGGTGACGCTGGTGACGCGTCACTGTTCACCCGAGAGCTCCAACCTCACCCGAAACGACCAAAACGATAAGCAAATGACTCCAAACTAAAAAACTGGGTTCAGAAATGGGATCCTTGGGTCCAAAACATGTCGTCTATGAAGTTTGAAGAATTTTGGATATAAGTCGGAATAGTGCCCGCTATGGATCCCGACCTAAACTCCAAAGATATTTGGCTTGGTTTTCGGTTTTCATGAAGTTCTTTGCTTGCTGCTGGTTCCTAAGAAGTTGAGAGCATTTTCTAGAGGGAGAAACTAGCAAGATCATGTGTGCTTCATGAATGATTAGCTTAATGACAAGTATGCAATATATATGTGAAGCTAATGAGCAATTAAGCAGAACAAAGCACCATTAAGGGCCTCATTAGCAAAAGTCGGTTGCCCTAATGGAGATGAGGATGAATGTCCTTGGATTAATGGAGGTGGAGTTAATGGCTTGAGTGTTGACTAGAAAGACCAAAGATATTTTGGGCTAGGTGAGGGCAAGAGAGGAAGAGGAAAAGGCCGAAAGCTTTGGGGCAAAGGGCGGTTGCCCTTGGGCAGCTCGTGGGTCCCACGGCTTGAGAGGAGAAATCGGGAAAAGGCTCGGGTCTCGATTGGTCGCGTATTCGAAGTTCGTGGTTCGAATTGAACGTCGAATTGTCGGTATACGCGTGAAAACGAAGTTAATGAGCCCGAGATTGACATTTCCCATTGAGAAATGTCCCGGATGTGTGTGAGGCTCGGAAGCCGATTTTGCCCATTGCGAGTGATCAGGGCGAAGTTGTCCGCTTCTGACAGCATATTTCTTATCTGCATCTCACGTTGGTCATTTTGACATAAGTTGTCAGACAACATGAACAATCATCCCTTAAGCCGGTAATGCTAACGTGGGGCCGGAGACGTCCTAGGAGGCCGAAACTGGGTTTCTCAGGATGACTTCTGAGTTGCTTAGGCACTCCAGAGATTACTGTAATCTCTGTTTGTCAAGGTCAGACCTCCAAGGACTTGAAGAGTGTATCTGAGACCTCTAAAGCACTGTTCGGGAGATCTAGATGAGTCGAGTGATTTATTCCGACGATTCCACATTGAGCCTTGAGGAGGCTAGCATTGTGTAACGTAAGCATTCGGCGTCAAGTTTCCCCAAAGAGGACCTCCGGATATGGATTTCCACTGAAAATGGTCATTTCCGCTCTTCGGAGGTTACTCGGGAAACCGTGAAGGGTTTTGCTGTCTGTTTTGCCCAATTGTGAATGTCTGCTAGAGTTTTCTGGGCAATGCGGTATGAACTTCGTTTGCCGTAATTCCATCAGACCATTCTCCGGCTATGCTCTTCTGAATAGGGGTATGCTTGTTTTGCCGTTCGGAAGTCATTTGAAGTGTTTGTGTGACTTCCAAGAGACAATCTGAAGCATTATTCATGCTCTGAGTGCTGATGGGGCATGGCCGCGTCTGATATTTGGCATTAACTTTTCTCTGGGAAACCGACATTTTTGGACTTCCACTGAAAAGTTGTCTGTATACAGAAAATTGTTCTGTATAGAGCAGATGATTTGCAAAATGCCTTTGAAGACATTTTCCATCTTTTTGGCACTGATGTGGATTTTTGGAGTCCAATATTTACTATCTTCCGACGACCGAGCGAACTATCGGAAAATAGTACCGTCCGTGTAGTACACTGAAAATGCCGGTTTTGGACATTGTTGAGCTCTCTGGTCGCTCTGTTGCCCTTTGGTGACCCCTAGAGTCCTTCTGTCATGTCCATGGGTCATTTGCTCAATTTTGCCGACTTGAGGATGAATAGTGATTTCTTGCTCTGCCTAGCCGTTTTCTGTATTCTGCTCAAGTCGTGGCTTGGATCATTGCTAATATCGTTGTTTGGAATGGTGAGCCAAAATGGGGTGCTGACAGCTTGCCCCTCTTTGACTGCTTGCTCGAGTAGAGGATGCAATCAAAGATTTCAAAAGCACCCCAGTTTGATAGCAATGATCAAGGTGGAATTTCCTATATGGCCCTCTCCCTTTTGCTTTGGATACGTAGGATGTTGTACCTAATAAAAAGGAAGTATAGTGAGATGCGCACAATAAACATGTAGAGTTCGGAACAAAGCTGAGACAGGCAATTAAAGTCGGGACTGACCCGACGGGGACTGACCCCAATGCAAGAAAAGTAGTCGGGATTGACCCGAAGGGTTTGCAATATGCACGGGGCGCATACCGAATGAACTGCATGGTTCAAAGGCGCCTACCCGGTGGACTTGCGAGGTACACGAGCGCTTGCTCGGCGGGTTTGCAATATGCACGGGGCGCATACCGAATGAACTGCATGGTTTAAAGGCGCCTACCCGGTGGACTTGCGAGGTGCACGAGCGCTTGCTCGGCGGGTTTGCAATGTGCACTGCGATCCTGAGAAGGTGCACGCCAATTAAAGTGCATTGCGGAAATAAATGTGCACTGCGATCCTGAGAAGGTGCACGCCAATTAAAGTGCATTGCGAAAATAAATGTGCACTGCGATCCTGAGAAGGTGCACGCCAATTAAAGTGCATTGCCGAAATAAAGGCGCACTGCAATCCTGAGAAGGTGCACGCCAAATGAAAGTGCATTGCAGAAATAAAGGCGCACTGCGATCCTGAGAAGGTGCACGCCAAATGAAAGTGCATTGCAGAAAAAAGGCGCACTGCGATCCTGAGAAGGTGCACGCCAAATGAAAGTGCATTGCAGAAATAAAGGCGCACTGCGATCCTGAGAAGGTGCACGCCAATGAAAGTGCATTGCAGAAATAAAGGCGCACTGCGATCCTGAGAAGGTGCACGCCAAATGAAAGTGCATTGCAGAAATAAAGGCGCACTGCGATCCTGAGAAGGTGCACGCCAATGAAAGTGCATTGCAGAAATAATGGCGCACTGCGATCCTGAGAAGGTGCACGCCAATGAAAATGCATTGCAGAAATAAAGGCGCACTGCGATCCTGAGAAGGTGCACGCCAATGAAAGTGCATTGCAGAAATAAAGGCGCACTGCGATCCTGAGAAGGTGCACGCCAAATGAAAGTGCATTGCAGAAATAAAGGCGCACTGCGATCCTGAGAAGGTGCACGCCAATGAAAGTGCATTGCAGAAATAAAGGCGCACTGCGATCCTGAGAAGGTGCACGCCAATGAAAGTGCATTGCAGAAATAAAGGCGCACTGCGATCCTGAGAAGGTGCACACCAATGAAAGTGCATTGCAGAAATAAAGGTGCGCGAAGTAAATGCAAACACTGAGGAGTAGTGTGAGGTGTGGAAGGAATCATTGTGTTTCTTCCATCGTTGATTTCGTCCATGTCGCAATCGATGCTGTGGTAGGACGTTTCATTGCTTGCCAACTGATGTGGATGTCACTGAATGCCTGGAGTGTTATCCTGAAGGTTTCTCTTCGGATTTAGACTGTAGTTTTTGGCATAAGGCAGACATGCATTCGTCAAAGAGAAACTCTTTTCGGGGTTCACATCCTGCTTCCTGCATCTAGAATCAAAAGGGCTAATAGTGGTTGTCAATCTTACTCTATAGCCATAATGAAGATGTGTAAAGAAGTCTGAATAATAATGCTTTGGGGATTTGAACATGATGACCATTTAAAGGGGTGGTCGTCTCCCGCTAAATTGTGACTCGACAAAAAAGGCTTATGTTTACAGAACGGGCATGACCCGTAGAATTTGCATTAAGGTAAGCGGAAGGATTTTGGGATCCTCCAAGTCAAGGATACGACGATTCGAGTGCATGTCGAAACTTGTCTTGCGCTGTGAGAGTCAGAGAGAGTTTGCTTGCATCGGAGACTGCCAAACTACTACTTGTTGTCGCTTCACACTGAGTGTAGCTGTCATTTCATAGTCGAGCTGCCGAAGGCCCCTAACTTCTGCCTAGGTCGCAAGACGCGTGACGACCTAGCGGGGTATTGTTTTTGACTCTTCTCTCCTTTAGAGCTCACCTTTTGCTATGACCGTCCCACTTGGATCTAGTCATACCTCTCGGTTCCTCTAACTTTTGCCTAGGGCACCCTTTCGGGTTTGCACTCTAGCGAGGATTTTGCTTTGTACTCTCCTTTTGCCACGGTCCCCCTTTGGCGGGATTTTAAACCGTGCCCCTCATTCCCTAATTTTTACCCAGGCCGCCTCAAAGAGGTTTTCAACCTAGCGGGAGATTTATTATTTTTTCTCTCAGGACAAGTTCAGAGAAAGGGAAAGAGCAGAAGCGGGGAGTGTATTAATAAGCAGAAATGAAAGTGCTGGGAGATTGTACATGCGAAGAAAGTTAAA
Organism: Punica granatum; assembly: GCF_007655135.1. Lineage (NCBI taxonomy): Eukaryota > Viridiplantae > Streptophyta > Magnoliopsida > Myrtales > Lythraceae > Punica > Punica granatum. The sequence continues at coordinate 19,829,160 of NC_045131.1, forward strand.
AATGTAATGTGCATTTGAGGAAAACGTCCACAGTGGAATGAGAGAAACACCATCACGGATAGTATTTCTTAAGTGTATCAGCGTTGACCGGAAGAGCGTTCTCGTTCCCGTCCATATCATTGAGAATGATTGCCCCCCCGTCAAAGACTTCTTTAACAATGAAGGGACCGTCGTATTTGTAAGCAAACTTGCCCCTGGAATCAGGGGCGATATGCAAAACTTTCCGCAGGTCGAGGTCGCCGGGGCTGAACTCGCGAGGACGAACTTTCTTGTTAAAAGCTCGGGCCATTCTTTGCTGATAGCACTGACCGTGGCAAAGTGCTGTTAGCCGCCTCTCATCAATGAGATTGAGCTGTTCGTAGCGTTGCTTCGCCCATTCTGCTTCCTTGAGCTTGGACTCGGCAAGGACCCTCATAGAGGGAATCTCTACTTCAATTGGAAGAACTGCTTCCATGCCGTAGACCAAAGAATATGGGGTTGATCCAGTGGACGAGCGGATAGAAGTCCGATACGCCAAGAGTGCGAACGGGAGCATCTCGTGCCAGTCTCTGTAATTAACTGTCATCTTCTCAATGATTTTCTTTATGTTCTTGTTTGCAGCTTCTACCGCGCCGTTCATTTGTGGACGATACGGAGAGGAGTTGCGGTGTAGAATCTTGAACTGTGCACAGAGCTCGTCAATGAGCTTATTGTTCAAATTCTTGGCGTTGTCTGTGACAAGTGTCGCAGGGACCCCGTAACGTGCGATAATGTCGCGTTTGAGGGAGCGTGCCACGGTTTTTGCAGTGACCGATGCAAGGGTGATAGCTTCGATCCATTTGGTGAAGTAATCGATAGCTACCAGTATGTACAAGTGCCCATTGGATGCTTTGGGGTTAATAGGACCAATCACGTCCATGCCCCACATTGAAAAGGGCCACGGAGCAGCCATTGGATGCAGCTCGTTGGGTGGTGCTATGATCTGATTTGCGTAAACTTGACACAAGTGACAATGCCTGACATGTTTGACGCAGTCAGTCTCTATGGTGGACCAGAAATACCCAAGTCGCATGAGCTTCTTTGCTAGCATGAGCCCGTTCATGTGAGGTCCGCAATTTCCCTCGTGCACTTCTTCCATGAGGCGTTGTGCCTCATTCTCATCAACACAACGAAGCAGTGTGGCATCGAATGAACGGCGGTAAAGGGTTTCACCACTCAAGAAGAAATTTGCTGCAATGCGCCGAAGAGTCTTCCGGTCATGTCGATCGGTGAATGCTGGGAATTGACCCGTTTGTAGCAAGTGTTTAATGTCTGCATACCACGGTTTGCCGTCGACAGCGTCGATTACATCGCAATGGGCAGGACCCTGAGCAATCTCAAACTCGAGGGGCTCGATGAGATTCTCTTTTATGATGCTAACCATGGAAGCGAGTGTTGCGAGTGCATCGGCGAACTGGTTCTTCATGCGCGGTGTGTATGTAAATGAGATGTCCTTGAAGTTTTCTGTCAAGTCTTCAAGGTACTCATCATATGGCACCAGTTTCGGATCTTTCGTCTTCCACTGTTTGAGTGTCTGAAAGATTGTGAGCATGGAATCTCCAAACACTTCAAGCTCCTTGACTTTGAGGTCGATTGCCGCCTGCAAGCCGAGGATACATGCCTCATATTCGGCTATGTTGTTAATGCAGGGGAAATCAATCTTCGCTGCAACAGGGAAATAATGCCCTTCAGGGGATATCAGCACTGAGCCAATCCCTGACCCGGTGGAATTGACTGCACCATTGAAGTACATCTTCCATCTGGTAATTTCCTCCTCACCACTCATTTGGAGGATTCTTTCGTCTGGAAAGTTAGAGTCGATCGGTGTGTCATCGACAATCGGGAACTCTGCTAGATGATCTGCTATCGCTTGGCCCTTCACTGATGTGCGCGACACATATTCGATGTCGTACTCCGTCAGTTGGCAACGCCATTTTGCTATATTCCTCATGGAGGACGGAGTGCTAAGTAGATATTTCAAAGGATCTGCCTTCGACAGCAGGCGAACAGTATGGTAGAGAGTGTATTGCCGGAGCCTTTGCATGACCCACACAAGTGCGCAACACATTTTCTCTATCTCAGGGTAATTGGACTCCCCTTCAGTGAACTTTTTGCTTAAATAATAAATTGCTCGCTCTGCGTGAGAGGATTCGTCCTTTTGCCCTAACATGCATCCGATGGATTGTCGGCGCACCGTCAAGTACAAAATGAGAGGACGATCCGGTGAAGGTGGAACCAACACCGATGGCTGAATTAGATATGCCTTGATGGTATCAAAAGCTTTCTGACACTCATCATCCCATTCGACCGTTGCATTTTTCCGAAGCAGACGGAAGAGAGGTTGGCACTTATCTGTCAAATTTGCAATGAAACGCGCGATGTAATTCAGCCGTCCTAAGAAGCTCCTCACTTCGCGCACTGTCGATGGAGGGGGCAATTCCATGATCGCTTTAACTTTGTCAGGGTCGACCTTGATGCCTTCCTCACTAACTATAAACCCTAACAATTTCCCTGACTTGACGCCAAATGTGCATTTCGCTGGGTTAAGTCGGAGTTTATACTTCTTGAGGCGGTTGAACAATCGTTTGAGGTTAACCAAATGATCTTCTCCTTCTTTGGACTTCGCGATCATGTCGTCGACATAGACCTCGATCTCTTTATGCATCTTGTCATGAAAGAGAGTGACCATTGCTCGTTGATAGGTTGCCCCGGCATTTTTGAGACCGAAAGGCATGACCTTGTAGCAAAATGTACCCCACATCGTGATGAATGTGGTCTTGACTTTGTCTTCTTCGGCCATCTGAATCTATTTGTATCCAGAGAAACCATCCATGAAGGAGAATTGTGTGTGGCGCGCTGTATTGTCCACCAAGACATCGATGTGAGGCAGCGGAAAATTATCCTTTGGGCTAGCCCTATTGAGATCTCGGTAGTCGATGCAGACTCTGACTTTCCCATTTTTCTTCTCCACTAGAACAATGTTCGCTATCCATTCAGAGTAATTGCATACCTCCAAGAATCCCGCGTCTACTTGCTTGATGACTTCTTCCTTAATGCGTAAGAGAAGGTCAGCTCGTTGACGTCGCAAGTGTTGGCGTTTGGGTGGGAATCTTTCAGTATCGAGTGGAAGGAAATACTTTACGATTGAGGGGTCTAGGCCTGGCATATCGGCGTAGGACCATGCAAATACCTCCTGATACTCTGTCAAGAAGTCGATCATTCGGGCTCTCTGTGCAAGGTCGAGTCCCGTTCCGATTCTAAGGGTGCGTGGTTCTTCTGCGTTACCTATGTTGATGTCTTCGGTTGGCTCGACGGAAGTGAGTTGGTGGTTTTCGAGACGATGCAAACTCTCTTCTATCTCGGGCACGCGACCATCCTCGTCAAGTCCTTCCCCGAAGTATATGGGTAGGAACTTTCCGAGATGTGTTTCGAGTGAATCCGAATCGTTGTATCCGTGATTTGGATTCGATTGGAGCCTGGCCATGAAAGTGAATTGTTTTAGAAATTAAAGGTGTTAGAAGTGAGTGCAAGAGAGAGAATTTAGGCACAGGAAATCAAAAAGCATGCAGGGATTCTATTAACAAGCCATAACAAAAACCCCTCTTCTGTCATGTGGCTTATGGCATTGCCGACATGCAGGTAGCATTATGTATAAAGACCGTCTTACACATCGGCAACTATGGCCGAGTAGAGCGGAATTGAAGTCCAGTTGGTAAGCTCCTCATCCTCCTGTACAGGGCGGATATGAACCTTAGAAGATGTCTCCTCAATGACGGCATATATGGCTGGCAAAGCCAAAAACGCTTCAACTGCATCCGAAGAGAAGTCATCTGTTTCAGTGATCGGGTTCTCGGAGGTGCCTCCCATGATTTGTGGTGGTGCTGCAAAAAACTGTGAGAGTGGTGGAACCGGCATGCCCCTATAGAGTTTCCCATAATATGCAGCAAGGAGGTGTAGATGTTTTCCACGACGAGCTTGCATGATCTCATGGCAGGAGGGACGAAAGCCGAGTCCCCTCCTATTGCGGTATTCCTCCATTTCAATCGGTCGAAGGATTCCTTGTGCACGTTCCCCGAGTCCAGTTCCAGGGACATAATTGTTCTTCAAGAGAACTTTTCCAATCATGCGATCAGTTCGTGATGGGCTGACCTCTCCGTAGTCTCGAATTACGGAGATCATGTCGAAAGAATGGAAGGGAAGATTCTGATCTTCTCCAATGCTGATATAAGGGATAGCCGTTTCCTTATAGACTGCGTAATCTTCCTCGCCGTTGACAGTGACGAGTTTGCCTTCGGCAAAGAATTTCAACTTCTGGTGCAATGATGAAGGAACGGCGCCGGCGGCGTGAATCGATGGCCTTCCAAGTAGGAGACTAAAAGCATTGGGTATTTCTAGGATCTGGAAGGTAATAGAGAATGAACAAGGACCCACATCAATTAGGAGATCAATTTCACCATTCACCACTCTCTTGGAGCCGTCAAAGGCTCGAACGGTGGTCTTGCTTGCACGAATGCGACTCATGTCCACGTTCATCTGTTTCAACGTGGAGACGGGGCAAACGTTAAGAGCAGAGCCGTTGTCGATCATGACTCGACCAACGACATGGTTGTTGCACTTGCAAACTATGTGCAATGCCCGCAAGTGTCTTTGTCCTTCCGTGGGAATTTCGTCTTCCGAAAAGGAAATCTGATTCCAGAAAATAGAATTCACTGTCTCCTCGATTCTAGTCGGTGCAGTATCTTTCGGGACTTGTGCCGCAGTGAGAACTTTCAGCAAAGCGTCCCGATGAGGCTCAGAGTTCAAGAGCAATGCGAGCAACGATATATGAGCTGGTGACTTGCTCATTTGCTCGACCACTTTGTATTCGCTTGCTTTGATCACCTTCATGAAATCTTCGGCTTCTTGATCGGTGACCTTCTTTGTAGAGAATGACACGGCTTTTGGAGCGGTTGAGAACTCAGTAGCGGGAGCCTTTCCTTTGTAAACAGGCTCTGGACCCTGATAAACCCGTCCTGAGCGCGTGATTCCCATCGCGCTCATTTCCAGTTCTGCACTGGCAACCTCGCTCTCATATGTCCAGGGAACTAGACTATCGTGATAAGGCTCCTTTGCATGAACTTCTATAACGAACGGGACGGGAGCGAATGCGACTTCTACTGGAGCATAGTTAATGGCAAATGGAGTTGAGGCCTTTTGCGCGTCTTCTTCCTCCTCAATAGCAGCAATGCTAATCATGTTCACAGAAGGTCCTGAACCTGATCCATGATCAGGAAGAGGATTTGCACGGACATTCGGCGGCTTGGCCTCGTTAAAAGAGATTTGTCTTGCATCAATCATCTCCTGGATTCTATCTCGGAGTCTCCAACAAGTATCCAGAGTGTGACCAGGAGCACCCTGATGAAATTCACAGCGAAGATTCTGGTTATGCATGGACGGATCAAAACGGGGACCTGGTGCTTCCGTTTTGATCTTGTCGCCTGCAATGAGCTGTCTGAATATGTGAGAGGGGGGAGCTGGTAAATTGGTGTACTGCTTGCGTGAACGCGGTTGAGCAGCACTGTCTTGTTGAGCTCTAGGAGCTGGAACCCGTTGAGCCGGCTGAGGAGGTCTCGAAGCCGGGGGTCTAGCTTGTTGAACTTGAACAGGAGGGTACGGTTGCGGAGGTTGCGACTGGATAACAGTGGGCGGGGTTGAGAAATAAGCTTGCGGCGTTTGATGAGGTTGCACATACTGCACAGGATGCGCATACGCCTGAGAAGTCGGTAATGCAGGGGTGTAGTCCACCGACATTGGTTGTGGAGCTTGATGTCCAGAATTGACGATGCCAATAGTCGCGTCTTTGCCTCTTCTGGATATTCCGGCAGTTTGTTTCTTCGGTGTTTCTCCGTCTTTCTTCCTTGACGGGCCTTCAATTCTTCCTAGCTTAACTCCCATATCCAACTTCTTTCCTGCCTCAATCAGGTCTGAGAAAGAGGAAGTATGAGCCAGGAGATGTGAGTAATATGCGCCTCTGAGCGTAGAATGAAACAGTTGAACTTGCTGTCGCTCAGTGATTGGAGGTATGTGCTTTGCCGCTTTTCCCCTCCATTCCGTTGCGTATGCTTCGAAAGTTTGACTTTCTTTCATCTCTGCCATGCTAAGATCAAGAAGAGTAGGAGGTGTCTCTGCGCAGAATCGGTATTGGTCGAGGAATTTCTGAGAAAGATCTGTCCATGTAGGGATGTCGCCGGCTTTCAGGGTCATAAACCAATCTAGCGCCGATCTCGTAAGACTGTCTTGGAAAGTCTGGATGACAAATTCCTCGTAATCCCAATACGAAAGTATTTTGCTATGATAGTGACGGAGATGATGCCGAGGGTCTTTGGTCCCATCGTACCTCTTAAAATCTGGAATCTTGATCTTAGGGGGCAACAACATGCCCGGAAAGAGATTCTAGTCACTGTCACCGAATTCAAGACGAGAAGTGCCTGCTTGGAGGGTTCGAATGGTTTCCTCCATTCTCTTCATTCTTTTCTCCTGTTCATTTTCAGGAGGAATGTTCGTCGGTAGAACTGCAGGTGCGGCATGAGTAGGCGTGCCTGGCTCAGTGGGGGGAATATTTAGAGGCGTTGGAGTTTGGTAGGAGAAGCTCATTTGGGTTTGTGGAGCTTGGAAGGAAAAAGGTTCCGCAGCAGGAGCAGGGATTTGTGCGATTGCGACTGGAGGGACCGTCGGTGGTGGAACGGTGTAAATTGGAGACTGAGTAGGTATGGTGAGCGGCGGCAAAGTGAGCATCGCGGGATCTGTTGATAGGAATGCCGCGGGTGGAAACGGCACTGATGTAGGAGCCGGTGGTGGTGGCATAGGATCACTGACTGGGCTGATTGTCGGCACATATGTCATTGCTGGAAAAGACATATCTTCGCTATCAGTCACGTAAATAGGCGGGTCGATCGGATTCCGGTGAACAGTTGCCCTGCGTTCAGGAGGCGGAGTGTGGCTCGAGGAAGCTCGGTTTTGATCCCGAAGCATAGCCATGAGCTCTGTCATATTAGTATTCATGTTGGCAGCCAACTGATTAACGATCCCTTCAAGTGCAACAAAACGCACGGGATCGACAACATTGGATGACGCCTGTGCAGGAGAAGGGAAGTGCGTTGGAAGAGCACCGGAATACGTTGTAGATGCTGGAGATGATATCACGCGTGTGTCTTCCGGAATGGACTGTGCAGGCATCGGTGGCGCGTCTTGCTCCGAGATAACAGGTTGTTGCTCTTCGGCCATTCTTCCGCGTGCCCGAGTAGGGTATCGATGCGACGCCAGTTGTTAGTACCTGCGCTCGATCCAGCGTAGCGTTCAAACGCGCTATCTCCCTGTCTTGGCCGGCTACGCGTGCACGAGTTTGAACCAACTCGCTCTGAAGCTCTCTGTGATCAGTGAGTTCTGCACGAATTTCCACTAGCTCACAGCGAAGACGATCTCGTTCTGCCCGAATAACCTGCAGCTCTGTGCGCACGACTCCTTGGACAGAGCTCTCTGCATCTGAAATGTCTGCGTGCGATGTCGGCAGCATCTGTGGCATGCGTAACCGACGAATAGGTGCGAATCCATATGGATGGAACTGCATCACATATGCTGTTGTAGCTGCGAAAGCTCGCTCCTCGTCAGTGGGATGCTCTGGGAAGTACAGTTCCTGGACGATGCGCGTGCTCCATAAGCGTCGGACCTCTCTAACCCGTAGGATCCTATCCGGGAGTGAAATTGTGGTGTTTGCCCACCTGAAGCGGTGTGAAGTGCGATCTGCCTCTATAGGAATATCTTGTAGCCCACCGAGTTGTCTGATGACTCGGGATGGAAAGATAAGTGTGCTCCCTAAATGACTGATTAAGGGAAGTCCTATAATTGAAGGACATCCCATGATCATGGGACCGCCAGGATTCCAACGTGTAGTCCATAAAAACTGTGCTGGGGTGAGTTCCTCCATAAACCGCATCCAGTCGGTGTAGTTACGGTCGGAGGGTCGAACACATGAAGTAGACGAGCGATGAGTGATCGCTCGTCGGTGATACATGAAAAAGGATGGGATAAGCCGAACGGTCTGATATGTGCTAGAAGCCAAATCTGAAGCAGATGTGGGGATCCTCTCATCCTGCCCCGTCGATTCTCTCGTACATAGTCAAGAGACCGAATGCTCTCAGCCAAAACAGCTTCCACATAACTATGGCCTCCTACCACTTGGAGGATGACCTGAGCAAGTGCCCCGTCTGTGAGGTTCGACGAGTACGGGAATAGCATAGTCCCGAAGATGAGCAAAAGAAACCCGTGACAAGCGTCACGCTGATAAGACTCTCCCGTGGCATTCAGAGCACGGGCCTGTATGAAATCTATGAGCCATGTAGTCCTAATGCTGTGCTCCCCTCCATACTGAAGCTCGCAATGAACTTCTTCGTTGCCGAGACCTAAAAGGATGGCTAGTCTGTTCTGTATCGTGGCAAACTAGTTAGGCACCACGATGTCATGAATCGGTGTAGACAGCTGAAGAAGTGTCGCATATTCTTCTACTGTAGGGGCTAACTCTGTCCCATGAAAGCTGAAAACGGCTCGCTGAGTGTCCCAAAAACTAATGGAAGTTCTGAGTAGGGTACGGGAGAATCGGCGAGTAATGGTAGGTCTCCTATGAAGAGCCGGAGGAATGCACGGTCTACTGGGCGGAATATGTTCCAAATGCGAGTAATGTCCGCAGACGGTGTGATGATGACATCCAGCCTAGGACAGGGATGCGTGCGATCCATTCTTACCTAAATGGATAAGATATTGGTTTAATGTTTATAAACAAACTGATGCAATGTCCTATTTTGTTTTGAAAATATGCATGCAGGTGCAGAAAATAAATTATAGCACCAGTTCTTTACATTATACAACACTCCTTTAGTGAAAACAACAAGAGGCTCGCCTAAAAGAAAAACTACGAGCCGACTCAAAGACTCAACTTTTGGGTCGGTTGGCGGCGTGAAGGTTATTTTTGGTCCAGCATGACGGTCCCTGTTTATGCATGGTTTCAGTGTTCTACTGGGAAAACCACTAACTAGGGATGGGGGCTCTCGATTCAAGGGCGTCAATTCCTTGAAATCGAGCGAGGATCTTTGGGGGCCGGTTCGGTGGCGAAGCCGACTCGATCCGTTCCCTTACTCGGAACCTTTGACTAACCTAGCTTCCTAAATCGGCGCCCGTGGGATTTCAGGCGAGGTACCTAAATCCACTAGAATGATGCAATGCAAGTGCAGAAAGTAAAGGTGCATAAAGTAGATAAGCGGAAAATTGCAGGAAGCGGTAAATGAACATGCAAGCAAGCAAACGAATCGAGCCTGAACCCACTAAGTATGTCCCCAGTGGAGTCGCCAAGCTGTACGGACCCGAATGTGGACTCTCGTCGGGGCCCGCATTGCGCGCTTTTGGATCGCGCGGATTGGGGGGTGTCCACCTTCCCGTGGGGACGCGCGTCGGACACGCGTGAGAGAAGGAGTCGCCACTTATCATTTTACGACCCAAAGGTCGAGGGCGGATAAGTTACCCTGGGTCTAGGGGTATGGAACACCTAGTTTGTCGTTAAGGCATTGATCTGTGCGGAACCGGAAAATCCGTGTTCGGGGGTTCATGTTACGTGCGGGCCTACATCCCGCACGCCCTTTCGGTACTCTGGTTTGCTAGGCTTGCATATTTTATGATTTACCGCGTGAATTAAGCTGCACTCGGCTCGCACGTTTTGACACCGAAGATTCGATGAACCAAACGATGTTGGTTGAGAAGCCGAGAGAGAAGTAAACCCGTATGTCGGGGAGTTGGTTCCCAATCTTGTGTTACAGTTCATCGAACCATGGAGGTTGAATCCCTGCGTGAACCAAAACCGCGAGTTCTTGGTTTTACTTGCATCTGAGCAAGCATTAGACCGATTCGATTAATTCGACTCTCGGACCGTTCGCTTACCGACTGGAATTCTTACAGAATAAATGTACAAAATAAAATCCTTACAATGCTCTCGAAAACAATAAATACAAATTACAAAAGGGTCGAATTCCAGTCGTTTCGCGTTCGATTATTATTCCACTCTAACTCACCGTGAGTTTAGGGAAAAGACCGAAGAACTGAAATTCAATGGACGCTCTCACTGAATAGGGCGTTGGACCTTGTGAGTGTTGATTAGGGCGTTGGACCCTGTGATCAATTATTAGGGTGTTGAACCCTAATATTATTCGGCCTAGGGATCAGGCTCGACCCGCATGGCAAACAGGTGCGGAAAGATAACACGCAACATGTTAATAACAGACAAGGTGTTTGTTATTATCGAGTGTACGTGTTTTAACAAGTTGTTAATCCGGGGTATTTTGGCATGCAAATCCTACCCTAGACAAACAAGCACGTGCCAACATTTTAGCATTCGGCTTTGTTTTGAGAACTTGACAAAGAGAGTCAAATCTCGTGTGTGTGGATTGCTTTTACAGTTGCTCTGTATTGTGATACTGAATTTCCACTGAATTAGCCAAACTCATGTTTTGACTCTAGATTTGGAATCTAGAATTCCTCCTAACCATTATCTAGTGTTTGGTTAGGTCGAGTGAAAGGTTAATCAGCATTTTGCATGTTTTCTGATAGAGATAACTGTTCTAGTTACCCGAGTCTATGTTAGGATGATAGAAACTCATCAGTTAGATAAGAAAGGCTATGCAGATGAACCTGCATCTAAGCAGGTAGCCCATTCTTATCCCGTACTGTAGTGTTTCTGTCATGCTAACCCTAAGGATGTCGCTGAATTATGAAAAGACGATTTTGCCATTTATTTGAAAATTGTTTTCAGAAAAGGGGAAACATCGTCCTTTGACGACTCGTCGACGCGAGTTATCAGTTGATGTCCAATTCGGGTAAACTTTATCAGTGTGAAGTGGGTTTAATCATGTGAGCGTCCCGATTAACCCGTTTGTGGAATTAATGCTTAAGGGTTATAGCCGAATGCATTAATTAGGAAAACGATTCGTGATTCGACGACCAAAATGAATCCATAACGATCAAGGATAATTCAGTTGAATAACCGACAATATCCTTATAACCGAATGGATCTAAATGAGTCCTCGATACATGAATCCATGCACGTTAATTTTAAAAGAGTCTTTACATGATATTTTAACATAGGAATCGTAAAGACATTGAAGTAAAAATTCACACCATATGATAAACGAATTAAACTTGAGATAAGGAACTCATTCTTGACCCAAGGAAGGCCAAGAAGCCCTCGGCTTCATCTTATGAAAGGTGGCCGAAGGTTCTCATGGCTCTATCCGAGTCACAAATGATTTCCTAATCGTGGTTTAATCATTTTTTCGCATGTTCAAACATCAACCGTGATAAATAACACTCCTTTTTAACAAAAGCCGGCGTTATCACGATTTCTTTAGCTCATTTAAACATACAACCATTCACAAACGTTTTAATTAAGGAAAGGAACAAATAACACCGGCTTCATGCGTGCAATAATGATAAAACAAGCTCGGAAACTAACTTGGATCGGCTAAGGAGACCGATCTTAACCCGGAAAGAGCAATTTAAGTCTCAACCCTCTCATTTAGAGAGTTGGCCGAGAATTAATTTGCCATAGTCGGGTCGGGATAGTCTTCTTTACGACAATCCAAGCCCTTTTCCGACATGGTAGCAAGTCATAAGATAGTGCACATGCATAATATAACATAAAATTGCATGAAAATTGAATCTTGCAAGTGAAGCATGCATGAACACCATAATACTCCATAGCCATGCAAAAATATAAAAAGCCCTAACTCCTCTAAGTCGACAATGTTTTACCTAGCCTCGGAATACGAGGAAAGAGTCGGGGAAGTGTTTGAGAGTCGGGTGACTCGGTGGAACCCTTAAAAGGGTATTCGGGTGCAAGGGTGGACGTGCACGGGCGTGGTCAAGCACGGTGACGGGCGCTGGGCACGATGATGGGCGCTGGTGGGTGCGGCGACAGGCACGAGCGTGCTGGATGACGGGCGCTGGTGGCGCTCGGTGACTGGCACGGGCGACGGGCACGGGCGTGGTCAAGCACGGTGACGGGCGCTGGGCACGATGATGGGCGCTGGTGGGCGCGGCGACAGGCACAAGCGTGCTGGATGACGGGCACTGCTGGCGCTCGGTGACAGGCACGGGCGTGCTGGAGGACGGGCGCTGGTGGCGCTCGGTGACTGGCACGGGCGACGGGCACGGGCGTGCTGGATGACGGGCACGGGCGCGCTAGGTGACGAGCACGGGCGTGCTGGATGACGGGCCCGGGGTGCTAGGTGACGGGTGCGCGCATGCTAGGTGACGGGCACGGGCGTGCTCGATGACAGACGCTGGTGACGCTCGGTGACAGGCGCTGGCGAGGCTGGTGACGGACGCTGGGGTGCTCGGTGACGGGCACGATCGTGCTGGTGACGGACGCTGGGGTGCTCGGTGACAGACGCTGGCGACGCTCGGTGACAGGCGCAGGCGAGGCCGGTGACAGGCGCTGGCTAGGCTGGTGACGGACGCTGGGGTGCTCGGTGACGGACGCTGGTGACGCTCGGTGACGGACGCTGGTGACGCTGGTGACGCTGGTGACGCGTCACTGTTCACCTGAGAGCTCCAACCTCACCCGAAACGACCAAAACGATAAGCAAATGACTCCAAACTAAAAAACTGGGTTCAGAAATGGGATCCTTGGGTCCAAAACATGTCGTCTATGAAGTTTGAAGAATTTTGGATATAAGTCGGAATAGTGCCCGCTATGGATCCCGACCTAAACTCCAAAGATATTTGGCTTGGTTTTCGGTTTTCATGAAGTTCTTTGCTTGCTGCTGGTTCCTAAGAAGTTGAAAGCATTTTCTAGAGGGAGAAACTAGCAAGATCATGTGTGCTTCATGAATGATTAGCTTAATGACAAGTATGCAATATATATGTGAAGCTAATGAGCAATTAAGCAAAACAAAACACCATTAAGGGCCACATTAGCAAAAGTCGGTTGCCCTAATGGAGATGAGGATGAATGTCCTCCATGTATCTTGATGAGGAAGAGCCAAGAAGCATTAATGGAGGTGGAGTTAATGGCTTGAGTGTTGACTAGAAAGACCAAAGATATTTTGGGCTAGGTGAGGGCAAGAGAGGAAGAGGAAAAGGCCGAAAGCTTTGGGGCAAAGGGCGGTTGCCCTTGGGCAGCCCGTGGGTCCCACGGCTTGAGAGGAGAAACCGGGAAAAGACTCAGGTCTCGATTGGTCGCGTATTCGAAGTTCGTGGTTCGAATTGAACGTCGAATTGTCGGTATACGCGTGAAAACGGAGTTAATGAGCCCGAGATTGACGTTTCCCATTGAGAAATGTCCCGGATGTGTGTGAGGCTCGGAAGCCGATTTTGCCCATTGCAAGTGATCAGGGCGAAGTTGTCCGCTTCTGACAGCATATTTCTTATCTGCATCTCACGTTGGTCATTTTGACATAAGTTGTCAGACAACATGAACAATCATCCCTTAAGCCGGTAATGCTAACGTGGGGCCGGAGACGTCCTAGGAGGCCGAAACTGGGTTTCTCAGGATGACTTCTGAGTTGCTTAGGCACTCCAGAGATTACTGTAATCTCTGTTTGTCAAGGTCAGACCTCCAAGGACTTGAAGAGTGTATCTGAGACCTCTAAAGCACTGTTCGGGAGATCTAGATGAGTCGAGTGATTTATTCCGACGATTCCACATTGAGCCTTGAGGAGGCTAGCATTGTGTAACGTAAGCATTCGGCGTCAAGTTTCCCCAAAGAGGACCTCCGGATATGGATTTCCACTGAAAATGGTCATTTCCGCTCTTCGGAGGTTACTCGGGAAACCGTGAAGGGTTTTGCTGTCTGTTTTGCCCAATTGTGAATGTCTGCTAGAGTTTTCTGGGCAATGCGGTATGAACTTCGTTTGCCGTAATTCCATCAGACCATTCTCCGGCTATGCTCTTCTGAAGAGGGGTATGCTTGTTTTGCCGTTCGGAAGTCATTTGAAGTGTCTGTGTGACTTCCAAGAGACAATCTGAAGCATTATTCATGCTCTGTGTGCTGATAGGGCATGGCCGCGTCTGATATTTGGCATTAACTTTTCTCTGGGAAACCAACATTTTTTGACTTCCACTGAAAAGTTGTCTGTATACAGAAAATTGTTCTGTATAGAGCAGATGATTTGCAAAATGCCTTTGAAGACATTTTCCATCTTTTTGGCACTGATGTGGATTTTTGGAGTCCAATATTTACTATCTTCCGACGACCGAGCGAACTATCGGAAAATAGTACCGTCCGTGTAGTACACTGAAAATGCCGGTTTTGGACATTGTTGAGCTCTCTGGTCGCTCTGTTGCCCTTTGGTGACCCCTAGAGTCCTTCTGTCATGTCCATGGGTCATTTGCTCAATTTTGCCGACTTGAGGATGAATAGTGATTTCTTGCTCTACCTAGCCGTTTTCTGTATTCTGCTCAAGTCGTGGCTTGGATCATTGCTAATATCGTTGTTTGGAATGGTGAGCCAAAATGGGGTGCTGACACATATTTACGGGGCAATTCTACATTTTCTTTCTAGTCAACAGGGGAAAATCACATGCAATGCTTGTAAGGGCAAATGACACGGAGTTCGACTTCTGAGTGCACGAGAGTCAAACTTCCAAGAAAGTCGGCCCTCACAAAATAGGGCTAGCAACATGCAACAAGTCTCTACGAGGCGAAGCACACCAAAGCGGCCTCAGCGATGCAAAGTCGAGGAGTTTCAAACAAAGACATGGGGCACAAACAGAGCGAGAAAAAAAAGCGAGAAAAACCCGCCAATGAAGAGAGAGAGAAAAGAAGCGGGAAAAACCCGCCAACCAACAAAAGAAAGGCAATGTCGAGGTTCATCAAAAGCACCGGCACCGCTAATCCAGAGAAATCAACAAACCCCGACAAAAGGGGAGCAGCAGACACAACTCCTCGAAGGAGACAGAAAACAATGCACTCGGAGGTTGAATCCTTCGAAACCTTTGCCCTTGTAAACTCGAGAGATAAAAGAATCGAGCCTGCTAGGTTGAAAACCCCTTTGGGGCGGCCTAGGCAAAAGTTAGGGTAAAAGAGAGGCACGACCGGAAACCCCTAGGGGCTGTCGTGGCAAAAAGAGAGCAAAAAGAGGTGCGGCCCCGAGGTGGGTGACCGTAGCAAAAGGAGAACAAAACGAGAGATAGATAAAATTGCCCCCTAGTCTCTCACACATCGTGTGGACAAGGGATCCCTAAGGGAAGTGGCCAGGTTATCTATTCCAACACGATCCCCGATCGACTCTCCAATACCAGTCAACCGTCCAAGAGGGAACCTTCCTCTAGCACAGTGGGCAACTGAATACGCCGTCCAAGCAATTCAGTATAACCTACACAACAGAAGGACGAAGGAAAATGGGGGTACATCTCGCTGCAGGCGTGAACCCGTGTATCCTTTTAGCCTGGGGCAACGTGCTTCCCAAGCTTTCTCTTTTCTCTTTGTCTTTGCATAACTCCAAATGGGTCACAGCCGCCCTTTAACAGGCTACCACAGAGCCAAAATCCCTGACATTCCTCTCCAAGGGTCTAGTCATAATGCTTTGGAAATGGTCAGACCGAGTATGACCAAATCTGAACAGAAATCCCCAAGCGGGTTGCAAATGCAGCCGCCCTACGATACCCTATTGAGAAGGGTTCAAAGCCGACGGGCGCGTCGAACAAACGATAGAACTGCTAGGGCATCGTTGGGAAGTCTCGATATGCCCAAGCATGGCTAACGGGAGCCCCTTGAGGCCTCGCATCTAGGCCTCCGAAAACGGGACCCATCTGCACTGTCAAAGCAAAATCCTTCATGGGTTGCTCAAGCGACCCGAAACTGAAAATCTGTGCGTCACAACAATGCACTTTTTGGTGCTCACCTGTACCTATCCTGGTTCCACGAGATACGTAGGCGCTCTGTCTTAGAGCTCGAGTCTCGCAATACAAGACGCCGACTTTCGGCGAACTTCTTGCAGGTCAAAGCATGACCGCCCAAGCAGCAGAGCTGGCCTCCGACAAAGCACAATCATTCCTCAGCAGCAAAGTCAGTTTCCGGCAGCCCAATAGGTAACCGCCTAGCGGCGAGCCCAGCTTTCGGCATATCAAACACATCACTGCCACAGAGGTAAGGCTTCAGTGAAATGACTTCGTCCCAGCATCAACGCTTGCCTCCGACAAATCAACGCTCCTTGGAAGATATCTCCCCAAGATCGATTCATCTCTACTTCATGTGACGGGTGACAATCTCAACCCAAGAGGAGAATCTTCAGAGCAGCACTCCAGACACTCAGTTGCATCGCAATCAGTTGGCAAGTAACGAAGCATTCTGCCACAGCATCAATTGCAACACAGACAAGCTCAGTGATGGAGGAAGCACAATGATTCCTTCCACACCTCATGCAACTCCCCAGCGTTTGCATTTACTTTTTGCACCTTTTATTTCCGCAATGCACTTTTCAATTGGCGTGCACCTTCTTAGGAATGCAGTGCACCCTTCATTATCGCAATGCACTTTTCAATTGGCGTGCACCTTCTTAGGAATGCAGTGCACCTTTCATTATTGCAATGCACTTTTCAATTGGCGTGCACCTTCTTAGGAATGCAGTGCACCTTTTATTTCCGCAATGCACATTTCAATTGGCGTGCACCTTCTTAGGAATGCAGTGCACCTTTCATTATCGCAATGCACTTTTCAATTGGCGTGCACCTTCTTAGGAATGCAGTGCACCTTTTCATTTCTGCAATGCACCTTTCAATTGGCGTGCACCTTCTCAGGAACGCAGTGCACCTTTTTATTTCTGCAATGCAACTTTCAATTGGCGTGCACCTTCTCAGGAACGCAGTGCACCTTTCAATTGGCGTGCACCTTCTCAGGAACGCAGTGCACCTTTTATTTCCGCAATGCACTTTTCAATTGGCGTGCACCTTCTCAGGAACGCAGTGCACCTTTTATTTCCGCAATGCACTTTTCAATTGGCGTGCACCTTCTCAGGAACGCAGTGCACCTTTTATTTCCGCAATGCACTTTTAAATTGGCGTGCACCTTCTCAGGAACGCAGTGCACCTTTTATTTCTGCAATGCACTTTTAATTGGCATACACTTTCTTAGGAATGCAGTGCACCTTGCAAACCCGCCGAGCAATCACTCATGCACCCCGCAAGTCCACTGGGTAGGCGCCTTTGAACCATGCAGTTCATTCGGTATGCGCCCAGTGCATATTGCAAAACCCCGGGCAAGCGTCCATGCATCGGGCAACATATTGGGCAAGCACCCATGCCTCTTGCAAAAGCACTTTTCAATTGGCGTGCACCTTCTCAGGAACGCAGTGCACCTTTTATTTCCGCAGTGCACTTTTCAATTGACGTGCACCTTCTCAGGAACACCGTGCACCTTTTATTTCTGCAATGCACTTTTAATTGGCGTACACCTTCTTAGGAATGCAGTGCACCTTGCAAACCCGCCGAGCAATCGCTCGTGCACCTCGCAAGTCCACTGGGTAGGCGCCTTTGAACCATGCAGTTCATTCGGTATGCGCCCAGTGCATATTGCAAAACCCCGGGCAAGCGTCCATGCATCGGGCAACATATTGGGCAAGCACCCATGCCTCTTGCAAAAGCACTTTTCAATTGGCGTGCACCTTCTCAGGAACGCAGTGCACCTTTTATTTCCGCAGTGCACTTTTCAATTGACGTGCACCTTCTCAGGAACACCGTGCACCTTTTATTTCTGCAATGCACTTTTAATTGGCGTACACCTTCTTAGGAATGCAGTGCACCTTGCAAACCCGCCGAGCAATCGCTCGTGCACCTCGCAAGTCCACTGGGTAGGCGCCTTTGAACCATGCAGTTCATTCGGTATGCGCCCAGTGCATATTGCAAAACCCCGGGCAAGCGTCCATGCATCGGGCAACATATTGGGCAAGCGCCCATGCCTCTTGCAAAAGCACTTTTCAATTGGCGTGCACCTTCTCAGGAACGCAGTGCACCTTTTATTTCCGCAATGCACTTTTCAATTGACGTGCACCTTCTCAGGAACACCGTGCACCTTTTATTTCTGCAATGCACTTTTAATTGGCGTACACCTTCTTAGGAATGCAGTGCACCTTGCAAACCCGCCGAGCAATCGCTCGTGCACCTCGCAAGTCCACTGGGTAGGCGCCTTTGAACCATGCAGTTCATTCGGTATGCGCCCCGTGCATATTGCAAAACCCCGGGCAAGCGTCCATGCATCGGGCAACATATTGGGCAAGCGCCCATGCCTCTTGCAAAAGCACTTTTCAATTGGCGTGCACCTTCTCAGGAACGCAGTGCACCTTTTATTTCCGCAATGCACTTTTCAATTGGCGTGCACATTCTCAGGAACGCAGTACACCTTTTATTTCCGCAATGCACTTTTCAATTGGCGTGCACCTTCTCAGAAACGCAGTGCACCTTTTATTTCCGCAATGCACTTTTCAATTGGCGTGCACCTTCTCAGGAACGCAGTGCACCTTTCATTAAGATCAACACTTTTCATTAAACTTGGCATACCGCATTTCTAATTAAACAAAGCATTTCTCGTTAACTGCAATTTCCTTTATGCATGTATCCCATTTGTTTACTGCCAAACTTATGCAAATCTCACCTCACTTCCTTTATCTTAATGATAGGCACAATATCCCGTATATCCAAAGTAAGAAGGAGAAGGCCATATAGGAAATTCCACATGGATCATTGCTATCAAACTGGGGTGCTTCTGAAGTCTTTGGCTGCATCCTCTACTCGGGCACGCAGTCAAAGAGGGGCAAGCTGTCAGCACCCCATTTTGGCTCACCGATTCAAATTACATTATCAGCAATGATCCAAGCTATGACTTGAGTAGAGTACAGAAAAACGACTTAACAGAGAAGAAAATCACTATTCATCCTCAAGTCAGCGAAATCGGGCAAATGACACATGCATATGACAGAAAGACTCCAGGAGTCACCAAAAGGCAACAGAGCGACCAGAGAGCTCAACAATGTCCAAAACTGGCATTTTCAGTATATCACACGGACGGTACTATTTTCCGATAGTTCGCTTAATCGTCGGAAGATAGCCAATATTGGACTCCAAAAATCCACTCCAATGCCAAACAGATGAAAAGTGTCCCCAAAGGTATTTTGCAAATCATCTGCTCTATACAGAATAACTTTCTGTATACAGACAACTTTTCGGTGGAAGTCCAAAAATGCCGGTTTCTCGAAGAAAAGTTAATTCCAAATATCAGATGCGGCCATGCCCCTCAATCATACAGAGCACGAGCAAATGCATATCCGGAGGTCCTTTTCATGGAAACTTGATGCCGAGTGTCTACCCTACATCATGTTAGCCTTCTCAAGGCTCAACGTGGAATCGTCGGAATAAACCACACGACTCATCTAGACCTCCCGAGCAATGCTTTAGAGGTCTCAGATACACGTTTCAAGTCCTTGGAAGTCTGATATCGACAAACAGAGATCACAGTGATCTCCGGAGCGCCCAAGCAACTCAGAAAGCAATCTGAGAAATCCAGTTTCGGACTCCTAGGACATCTCCGGCTCCACGTTTGCATTAACGGCTTAAGGAACAATAGTTCACGTTGTCTGACAATTTATGTCAAAATGACCAATGTGAGACACAGACACAAGATATGCTGTCAGAAGTGGACAACTTCGCTCTGGTCACCTGCAATGAGCAAAACCGGCTTCCGAGTCTCACACACATCCGGGACATTTTTCCATGAAAAATGTCAATCTCGGGCTCATTAACTCTGTTCTCTCGCGTATATCGACAATTCGACATTCAATTCGAACCACGAACTTCGAATGCGCGACCAATCGAGACCCGAGCTTTCTCCCGGTTTCTCCTCACGAGCCGTGGGGTCCACGGGCTGCCCAAGAGCAATCACCCCTTTGCCCCAAACAATTCGGCCTTATCCTCTTCCTCTCTTGCACACTTGCACCAAAATATCTTTAGTCTTTCTATTCAACACTCAAGCCATCAACTCCATCTCCATCAATGCATTTGGATCTTCCTCATCAATGCAATGGAAGAAGTCTTCATCCTTATCTTGATTAAAAAATTCGGATTCCACTAATCCATGGCCCTAATTGCACTTTTCTTCACTAATCTTGCATTTAAGCTTTCCTATATATTGTCCAAATGTCATTAACTTAATCAGACACCTTCAAGCACTCTCTCTCTAGCATTTCTCACTCAAACAAATGCTCTCAACCTCCCAAGAACTTCAGCAAAATCGCAGCAAGCAAGAACCACCCAAAAACCAAGCAAAACACTCAAGACTTAAGTCGGAATCCATCCCGACTTAAATCCAAACTTCACCAAACTTCATATCATACATGTTTTCGACCCTCTCTATCCATTTCCGAGCTTAGATTTCAAGTTTCAAGCCTCTAAGTTAGAGAATCAGCTCAGTATAGAACCGAGCACAGTTTTGGCCCAGCCTGGTCAAAACTTCCAACCCTGTTTTCTCACCTTTTCGAGTCGGTCTGAACTTTCAAAACCCATCAAACACCTCCAGGGGTTCGTTAGGAGTCGGGAGCCACCGACCTTGCTCAAAAATTCCATCGGAATCCACCGTTATGAATTCCGACCCGAAAACTGCTTAGTCGGGCCGGCGTTTCTGACTGTCTGTTGGGTTTTCTTGCAGATCGGGTCAAAAGACCACCACGGTCACCTAGAGGGGTCCCTTGGCTATCCAAGGCCGCCGACCTTGCCTCAAAATTCCATCGGGAGCCTCCGTGGCGACGTCCGACCCAACTTGTGCCAGTCGGGTCTGTCCACCCTTCCATTCGGGTCTGTTTGGTGCCATTCGGGTCTGTTCAACGGAAAACAGCCCAAACCCGACCCATCAACGGTCCAACCCGACTCTTGAAGGTACCATCCCGCATCTCGGGACTAGGTATGACCATTCCCGACTTAGAGGAGCTAGGACTTTTACATTATTGTTGTGTTTATGGAGTTTTAAGGGGTTTTATGCATGATTTTAATTCCGAACTTTAATATTATGCAATTTCCTTATTACACCATGCATGTTTATCATCGTTTAACTTGCTAGTATGTCGGGAAATATTTAAATCGAAGTCGAGGAAACTATCCCGACCCGGAAAAGCCGAGAACATTCGGGTTAACCTCTCCATGAGGTAACCTAGAGCTTTCTTGACCTTTTTGGGTCAAGACCGGATTCCTTTGCCCCGATTTAAATTGTTTCCTGAGTTTTATTGTTTTTTCTCACATCCATGAAGTCGGTATTGTTTTATCGATTCCTTAAATAATATGTTTGTGCATGTTTGCATGTTTGCATGTTTGAATGTGTTATTTAAATCATGATAATACCGACTTTTGTTTAATCGTGTTATTTAACATGTTTGATGTTTGAGCATGCGAGAAACGATTCAAAACAAGACGGGGAAAACTCGTGAAACCAAATACAAGCCATGAGACCTCTCGGCTTTCTCCAAGGAGAATAGGCCGAGAGTCTCATGGAGTTATTCGGGTTCCATGAGGCTTCCTCTTCCCGTTTTAAATCCGTTCTCGGATTTCGTGTAATTTGCAAGTTCAATTACATCGAGAATTTCACATGAAATGTCTTTCCAAACCAAAATATGCATGGATTCGCAATTCGGAGACCCTTTCGGGCCTATTAGGACCAAAGGGTGTTTCGGCCATCGTTGGCCGAATCTTCCTCGGTCTTTCTTGACCCGTCTTGGTCGCCGAGTCACGAATCGTTTTTACAATTAATGCATTCGGCACAACCCTTAAGCATTAATTCCACAAACGGGTTAATCGGGACGCTCACATGATTAAACCCACTTCACACTGATAAGGTTTACACGAATTGGCCATTAACTGATAACTCGCGTCGATGAGTTGTCAAATGACGTTGGTGCCCTTTTCAAACTTATCAATTTCAAAACCCGAAACGCGTGGTCCGATGTAGCATGGATGTCTGAAAAGGGTTTCTGTGTCTCAACTTGAATGTTTACCTGATTCCAGGTAGCTCAGGTCAGGATACAGAAGATCTTTCTAGATCACTTCCGGGCAGATCAACCGGTTCTTTGGCTTTTTCGGGGTTCTTGCACAACCCTGGACGACCCAGGGAATTGGTCGACACCGGCTACAGGCCGAGGTGGCCCGCACTGCGATGTTTCCCCTTTTCTGAAAACAATTTTCAAATAAAGGGCAAAATCGTCTTTTTACAATTCAGCGACACCCTTAGGGTTAGCATGATAGAAACACTACAGTACGGGATAAGAACGGGCTACCTGTTCAGGTGCAGGTTCATCTGTATAGCCTTTCTTATCTAACTGATGAGTTTCTGTCATCCTAACATAGACTCGGGTAACTCGAACGGTTATCTCTGTCAGAAAACATGCAAAATGCTGATTAACCTTTCACTCGACCTAACCAAACACTAGATAATGGTTAGGGGAATTCTAGATTCCAAATCTAGAGTCAAAACACTAGTTTGGCTAATTCAGTGGAAATTCAGTGTCACAATACAGAATAACTGTAAAAGCAATCCACATACATGAGATTTGACTCTCTTTGTCAAGTTCTCAAAACAAAGCCGAATGCTAAAACATTGGCACGTGCTTGTTTGTCTAGGGCAGGATTTGCATGCCAAAATACCCCGGATTAACAACTTGTAAAACACGTACACTCGATAATAACAAACACCTTGTCTGTTATTTACCTGCTGCGTGTTATCTTTCCGCACCTGTTTGCCATGCGGGTCAGGCTTGATCCCTAGGCCGAATAATATTAGGGTTCAACGCCCTAATCATCGAGTACAGGGTTCAACACCCTAATCAACACTCACAGGGTCCAACGCCCTATTCAATGAGAGCGTCCATTGAATTTCAGTTCTTCGGTCTTTTCCCTAAACTCACTGTGCGCACCCGAATTTAATCTCGTCGGGGCACGCATGCGCGCGCCTAAGCAAACGCGGCTTGGGAGTGTCCACCTTCCAGGGGACGCGCGACGGACGCACGTGAGAAGGAGTCGCCACTTGCCATTTTACGACCCGAAGGTCGAAGGCCGGCAAGTTACCCGGGTCTAGGGGTACGGGGTACACCTAAATGCTAAGGCAATGGTCGTATGGAACCGGAAATTCCGAATTCGGGGGTTCTATTACGTGCGGGCCTATATCCCGCACGCCCTTTCGGTACTCTAGCTTGCTAGGCTTGCCGTTTCGTTTATTTACCGCGTGATTTAGAGTTGCGCTCGACTCGCCCGTTTTGACACCGTAAATTCGTTGAAGTGATCAAGTTGGGCCAAGAGTCCGAAAGATGAGTAGGCTTGTGCATCGAGGAATCGGTTCACTATCTTAGCGTTACAGTTCGTCGAACCGTGATGGTCGATTCCCTGCGCGAACCGAGACCGCGAGTATTCGAGCTTACTCATCTCTCGGTGATAATAGACCAACTCGACCGATTCGACACTCGGACCTCTCGCCCACCGATCGGGGATCCTTACAAGTGAATGATTATACAAATAAAATCCTCGCGATATTCTCTCGAATAATTACAAAGTACAACTGAATAAGTAAATGGATCCCGATCGGTTTGCATTAGGCCAATATTCTGCTCCGGCTCACCGTGTGTTTTGAACGACCGGTAAACGAATTAAGGCAACGCGGGCTCGAAGAGCCGGGGGTCGGGTCCGATCGAACCGACGGTTTGTAGAAAAACGACTTGTTTCCACTGTAACCGTTGGATCGATCGAGCTCCCGGGTGATATCTAGACACGTTTCACGCGCTCAATCCAAATCCGCCTTCCACATAGGTCATATTCGGAGTGTGACGGTGAATCGAGGCTAGATCCCAATCCGCACTCGGGTTGCACGCGCTCGGTGAGTTAAGAGGCGTTGGACCTCGTGTTCGGTGATTTGGGGCGTTGGACCCCATGCAACACGTGACCTATGGGTTCGGGCCCGAACTGCAATAAATCATCAAAAGCAAGAATAAAACAGAAGAAAACTGATATAACAGACACAATACAGAAAGCAACTGACAATTACTAATAAGTGTCGGTGAATACAAACGAATTGTGTATTAGGCCGAATATACGTGATTTAATCAGTTATTATCCGTGGTTGATTGGCAAACAATGCATCTAACCTAGGCAAACATAGAGGGCGGGCTAGGATAAGGTTCTAAGCCAATTACATGTGTGTGTTTGTTTTATGACTCTTATTCAGTTAAGTGTCACTACGGTTTCACTGAATTAGCCAAACTCGTGTTTTGACTCTAGATTGGAATCTATCATTCCGCCTATCCATTATCTAGTGTTTGATTAGGCCGGATGTATGATTAGTCCGGTCTTTTGTATTTTGTAACTGAAATAAAATGCTCCCCACCGAATCTACGATAGGAAGATAGAAACACCGAAAGTGGACGGAATGGGCCGTGCGAATGAAACTCGTACCCGAACGGGTAGCCCTTTTCCGTCCATAGATCGAGGCGTTTTCGACTTCCTAGCGCCTAGGGTATCGGTGAATCAAGGAATGACGGTCATGCCCTTGGATGATAAAATTGCGATGTTCGTGTATAAATTGGAGATCATGTCACACAAAGGAGTCTAAGAAGGACTCTCGTGCCCCGACTCGGGCCGCCTGAAATTGGGCCCGGACTCGAGTCATGACACGTGAGTACTCCCTAGACATCAATTCTATTCGTGTCATACGACTCGGTATTTTGAAATTATGAATTTTTAACGAAAAAGGCATTTCCACCGTTCCATGAACCATCGATGCGCTTATGAATTAATGATCAATTTGTCCAATTATTTAGTCCGAGTGATTTGATTGGCCGACTGACACGTCCTGTTTATTCCGTTTGTGAGATTCTTCGATGTTCCTCATTGTTCCATTTCATGATTACAACTTCAATAGATGATTATCCGGGCCTAACATGTCTAACACTTACTTTATATTCACCCATCAATTAAAGAGGAACATAGCCACAAATAATTCCAAAGGACGAATCTAAGATGATAATAGAGACCGACCCTCACTTAAAGGGGGTCTCAGAGCTTTCGGCCATCCCCTAGGGATAGTCGGCCGAATGCCATCGACCCGCTACGAGTGTTGATGGATTTCCGTATCAGCTTTTGACCATCCCTTTGCATGCAACACGCACGTTCACACAAGATTAACACCTCTTATTATATCAATGTTGACATGGTTCTCATTGCGCAAATGATCACATAACACCATCACGGATGATATATTAAAGGAACTAAACAAATGAGATGGACTTGTTTAGAGGTAGATTCAAAAATCAATCACGGGAGACGCCCGGTCTCATGGTATAATGAGCCCCTAGGTCTCGGATGAGTCAAGGATCTCTCGGCCCCATCACAAAAGGAGTGGCCGTGAGCTCTTTGGCACCGCCGAGCCCTCTAAGGCCTCTTTTCCCTAGATTCCGAACTTTCCTGTCATGCAATCACATTTCAATCGTCATGGGGGACATTACGACCGTAGAAGGATGAGAGGGCCATGGACCCTAGGGAACCGAAGAGGCTCAAGGCTCCCCTTTGTGAGGTTCGGCCGAGAGGCTCAAGGGCTCCCTCGAGTCTATGGCGGTCTCATCCTCACGGATTCGAATCGTTTCACGTCATGCATGCATGTTATATCGTGATAAAAAAAAAATGAAACGTGGGGGATTGAACACATTCGAAGAAGGAGAGGAGCCTCGTGTCCTAGGATGAGCTAGGAAGGCTCACGGCACCCTCCAATGGGCATCATCCGTGGGCCTTCGTGGCTCCTCCTCGACGTGGAGATCTCTCCCGCTCCGACCATGACCCTTCCCCGTCATAGCATACGCATTTTATAACATATGGACGTAGCAAAAGGATGAAACATCGTAACGTTGCATGGGATTGCATGGAAGCTAAGATCCGAAAAGAAAACGACGTCTTTCATGCGTTCGGGTACCCTAAATCACATTAACATTTCATACGAACAAACATCGAAGATCCTAGCTCTTCTAAGTTGTAGAGGGACGTCACCTAGCCCCGATATACGAGGAAAAGAGTCGGGGAGGTGGCCGTGGGAGTCGCAAGACTCGGCTTGAAGTCGCGGATGGGTGACCCGGGTAGAAGACAGCCGCGGCCAGTCGGGGAAAAACAAGTCGGCACGCTTGCTCCGGTCACGGCACGGTGCGAGGTCGGGTTCGTTGGACTCCTAAGAGGCGGATCTACACGAGCACGGGCAGACCCGAGCGTGCCAAGGCCTGAACAAACCCGAAAATGTGAGAGAAAACTCGGTAAAAATGGGGAAAACCCGGTTTGAGAGAAACGGTGAATGGCGGTTGTGCACGGTTGATCGGCCCTCGGACGGTGACCACCTCTTCACGGGGGAGAGTGAGGGTTGTGAGGGACCCTTTGAACGTGATGGCACGACTCGCCGAAGTCGTGGGAAGAAATGGCACGTGGCTTGCTCGGTGTGCGCGGCTGTGGAAGTCTCGGGACCCGAAAGTTCTCATGGCTGGAACGGGGTGTTAGAGGCCTCAAATCGAAAATCTAAGCCTGGAAATGGACTTAGGGGGTGGGAAATATGTAGGCTAGAAAGTTTGATGATTTTTGGCTTAAGTCGGGTCGGGTGGTTACCGGAATACCGGGTGGTTTTCCGGCGATTTTAGCCGGTTTCGGCCTTGGCACGGGCTGAACGAAAGTGAGGGAGAGGGCTAGAGCTTGAGAGGTTTTTGGAGAGAGATTGGCTTGAGAGAGAATGAGAATGAAAAAGTAATTAGGCCTAATGGTGAAAGAGGCTTTATAGGCTAGGCTAATGGCCCGATTAAGAGAAGCTAAGTGCAGTTAGGGGGGGGATTAGTGGGCTGCCGAAATTAGAGGGGCATTGATGAGGGGAAAATGTCATGTTGAGTGTAGGGGAAGGCAAAGGAGGGTGATAGGTGTGATGGATGTGTAAGAGGAAGTGATGGATGTGTAAGAGGTGTAAGAAGATTTGAATTTTGTGGTGGGGGGAAGCTTGAGCCGCCGGCCACAGGGGCAAGCAGTGGCTTATTGCGGCTAAGCCGCGGCTTGAGGGTTTGAGTCGTGGCTTGGGGTTGAGCCGCGGCTTGGTGGCTTGGCTTAGCTGAGCTGTGGGTCCCGTTCGATTGAGAGAAAAGCCGGAAAATGCTTGAAACCCGATTGAGCTTGCATCCGACCTCCGATGTCCAATTAATTTGAAGATTTGGAATGCTTGAACTACGAGAATTTGAACGAGCCCAATATCGCCATGCGTCGTGTGGACGAACGTTCGGGCGACTCGACGCCTCGAGAGTCGGTTTTGCCTCGTTTGGACATTCGGAGTGGAGTTTAGTGCCCCTCGACCCCCGATTGACCATTGTGCATCCTTGCATTTGCTTTGGCGATCCTTTTGCCCCGTGAGTGATTGTTGGCTCGTCGTCCTCGGTCGGGGACCGTTGGCCCGGGAAGACCTAGGGACTTTGACCGGGGTTTTCTCAGTGTGCCCTGAATGTCTTGAGGTGCTCGGGGATCGTTGTGAGGTGCCCGGAAATCGTTGCGATCTCTGTTTTCCGTGGAAATGCCCCGAAGGTTCGCCGGGAGACTTTCGTGCCCACTGAAACGTAGCTCGGGAGACCGAGTCGAGTTCCGGAAGGTTGTCTGAAGCTTGTTCCTCGGCCCTGGTGGTCCCTAGATGCCTGTAAGCCCGTTTTGAGGGGTCGTTTGCTTGTCAGTGGGGCGAACCCCGGGAGCTCTGTCACAAAAGGCGTCCGTGGGGGATCGGGGTGTCCCGGCTTAAGTAGGATGCCCCGGAAATGCGCCCGGACGTGTCATTGGTCACTTTGGCACTGAGAGGGATTTTTGGAGTCCCATATTGGGCACCTTTCGGTGCTTCGGTGACTCGATGATGAATAGTGCCACAGTGTCAGTTCCGTCGTTTCGGGGATTCCTTGTTCGTTCGTTCTTCCGATGGCTTTCCTCCGCTTTTCTCAGTAGACCGTGCTCTTCTCCTATTGCTCATGACCCCATGCTCGCCTACTTGTCTCTGATTGTCGGGTGATGAATAGTGTCCCGGGCCTCGGTCGGAAATCCTCGTGTGGGAAGCCGGTGGGCCAAAATGGGGTGCTGACACCCACGGTGAGTTAGAGTGGAATAATAACCGAACGCGAAACGACTGGAATTCGACCCTTTTGTAATTTGTATTTATTGTTTTCAATAGCATTGTAAGGATTTTATTTTGTAAATTTATTTTGTAAGAATTCCAATCGGTGAGCGAACGGTCCGAGAGTCGAATTAATCGAATCGGTCTAATGCTTGCCCAGATACAAGTAAATCCATGAACTCGCGGTTCTAGTTCACGCAGGGATTCAACCTCCATGGTTCGATGAACTGTAACGCAAGATTTTGAACCAACTCCCTGACATACGGGTTTACTTCTCTCTCGGCTTCTCAACCGACATCGTTTGGTTCACCGGATCTCCGGTGTCAAAACGTGCGAGCCTAGTGCAGCTTAATTCATGCGGTAAATCATAAAACATGCAAGCCTAGCAAACCAGAGTACCGAAAGGGCGTGCGGGATATAGGCCCGCACGTAACATGAACCCCCGAACACGGATTTTCCGGTTCCTCACAGATCAATGCCTTAACAACAAACTAGGTGTTCCATACCCCTAGACCCCGGGTAACTTATCCGCCCTCGACCTTCGGGTCGTAAAATGATAAGTGGCGACTCCTTCTCTCACGCGTGTCCGTCATGCGTCCCCACGGGAAGGTGGACACTCCCAAGCAGCGCGATCCAAAAGCGCGCAATGCGGGCCCCGACGAGAGTCCACATTCGGGTCCGTACAATGAGGAACCCCTAGGAAGTGATGGCACGACTCGCCAAAGTCGCGAATGGGAATGGCACGTCTAGAGGCCCGACTAGGACTCGAGGAGGCTTACGGGCGATGTTTCTGTGCAACTCAGAATCCCTGGGCTGGAAGCTTCAAACGCAAAAACTGAGCTCGGAAATGGACTTAGGAGGTCGAAAACATGTGGGGTAAAAAGTTTGGTCAAGGCTCGGGCAAAGTCGGGGGGCGGAATTCGCCTAGGAACCGGGAAAGTACCTAGAGACCCGATTCTGGAATGTTCTAGATCTGCATGCTGGGAGCTTCAAATGCCGAAACTAACACTGGAAATGGACTTATGAGGTCAAAAACATGTGGGATATGAAGTTTGGTTGAAGTCGGCTAAGGTTGGGTGGCGGTCGCAGGAAAACGGGATTGGTTTGGCCTTGTTTTGCCCAGTTTCTGGGCTGAGGAGGGGTTGCACGAACTCTGGAAGTTGCTGAACTTTGAGAGGGCTTGGAGAGGGTTTCCTAGAGTGAGAAGGCTAGAGAGATGATGGGAGTTGAGTTGTGATTAAGTTAATGACCGAAGAGGCTTATAAGAAGGCTAATGATGCAAAATTAGTGAAATTAAGTGCGATTTAGAGGGGGATTATGGGGCTGCCGAATTTTTGAAGAGGGGTTAGGATGGGGAAATGTCACTTAGAGTGTGGGGGAAGCAAGAGGAGAAGTGATGGGAAGTGATGGATGGGAGATATGTGTAAGAAGATATTTGAAATTGTGTAGAGGGGGGAAGCTCTTGGGTTTGAGCCACCGAATTTTGGGAATGAGCCGTGGCTTAGGGTGGTTGAGCCGAAGCTTAGGGTTGAGCCGTGGCTGTGGGTTTTAGCCGTGGCCTGGTGGCTTGGCTTGGTTGAGCTGTGGGTCCCATTTGACTAAGAGAAAAGCCGGGAAAAGCTTGAGACTTGATTGAACGCGCGTCCGATCTTCGATGTCCAATTAATTAATATATTTGGAATGCTTGAATGAAGAGAATTTGAATGAGCCTAATATCGCCATATGTCGTATGAATGAACGTTCGGGTGACTCGGCGCCTCGAGAGTCGGTTTTGTCCCGTTTGGGCGTTCAGAGTGGAATTAACCGTCTCTGTTCTCCGATTGCTCCTTTGTGCATTGTAGTGCTTGTCTTGGTGAGCTTTTTGTCTTGTGCGGGGTCGTTGGCTCGTCGTCCTTGACCGAAGACCGTTAACCGGGGGGGAGATCTAGGGACTCTGGACCGGGGCTTTCTCAGTATTTTTCGAATGTCTCGAGGTGTTCGGGGATCGCTGTGATCTCTGTTTGTCATGAACATGCCCCGAAGGCTCGCCAGGAGGCGTTTGTGACCACTGAAACGTCCCTCGGGAGACCAAGTCGAGTTCCGAAAGGTCATCTGAGACTCGTTTCATGATCCCGGTGGTCCCTGGGTGTGTACAGACCCGTTTCCGGGTGCCGTTTACTTGTTAGTGGGTTGGGCCTCCCGGAGCCCCGTCAGAAAAGACGTCTGTGAGAGTTTGGGATACGCCCCGGCTTAAGGAGGACACCTCCGAAATGCGCCCGGATGCGTCATTGGTCACTTTGGCACCGGGAGGGATTTTTAGAGTCCCATATTGGGCACCTTTCGAGGCTTTGGTGATTTGGTAATGAATAGTGTCACAGTGCCAGTCTCTGCTGTTTTCGGGGCTCGTCGTCTGTTCACTCCTCTGATTGCCCTATCGTGCTCTCATGTTCGCCTCCGGTTGTCGGGTGATGAATAGTGACCGGGGCTTTGGTCTGGGATTCTCGTGTAGGAAGTCGGCGGGCCAAAACGGGGTGCTGACAGCTTGCCCCTCTTTGGTTGCATGCTCGGTTAGAGGGTGTAGCCAAAGATTATAAGAAGCACCCCCCTTTTTGGGTCCGGCGACTGCTCTGATACCATTCTCCCATGGCTGCTCGTACCCTGCTTGGATATATTGGGATATCGTGCCAAAAATTAAAACCGGGATGGACCCGAATGGACCAGGATAGACCTGAATGACACCGGGATGGACCCGAATGGACCAGGATAGACCCGAATGGACCGGGATAGACCCGAATGGACCAGGATAGACCCGAATGAGACTGGGATAGACCTGAATGACCGGGACGGACCCGAGTGACCGGGATGACACGAATGATCGGGATGGACCCGAATGACCGGGACCGGGATAGACCCGAATGAGACCAGGATAGACCCGAATGAGACGGGGATAGACCCGAATGAGACCGGGATAGACAGGAATGGACCGGGATAGACCCGAATGAGACCGGAATAGACCGGAATAAGACCGGGATAGACCCGAATGGGACCGGTATAGACCCGAATGAGACCGGGATAGACTCGAATTACCGGGATGGACCCGATCGACCGGAATTTAAAACCGGGATGGACCCGAAAACTAGTTTGGGAATTGCGCAAAGCGCCGCGTGACGTGGTTCGCTCGGCCTTGGGCCTGGATTACATTATGTGTGATGACTGATAATGATCTCCCATCGCTTGCCCTTCTTTGGACGTCGGTGGTTTGGTAGCATGGAGCATCCCTTGACGATTTCCGACATATCGATAGCACAACCCATCGCGTGAGGCAGATATGAGTCTGTCAGGGAGAAGATGCCCCATGGGGTTCCATGCGCATCTGCAAAGAAGAGCATAACTTTTCGTTAGTCATGTGGACAGTGGTGCGCGCTAAGTGTACAGGGCTGATGCTGTCCCAAAGGTGTTGATATGCTGTAGATTGGGGTTGCTGCTGCGATGAAATTGCTTCGTCGGTGCCTTGCCCCTGGGGTGGCGGTGTGTTTGATCCGCCGGAAGCCGGCTTTACTGCTAGGACGATTGCTTGTTGCTCTGCCAGGTGCCGGCTTTGTCGCAGGGGCGATTGTAGTTTGCTGGGGATGCCCCGGTTGTGCGATGAGGGACTCGAGCCCTGGGGTAGAGTGCCTACGTATCCCGAGGGGTCGGAAATCAGAGTCCGCCGTAGTTCTTGTGTTTGTTGTACTTGTGATCCTGACATCATTAGTAAGTCATGGGATTACTAGCGATTTGTAAGCACAGGTAAAAGTAAGTGTTTGTAACGCATGCTCTTCAGTTTCGGGTCGCCTGGGTTACCCGTGGAGAGTTTTTGTTTTGGTGATGCGAATGGGGGTCCCGTTTTCAGAGGCCCCAATGTGAGGCCTCCGGGGCTCCTGTTGGCCTTGCATGGGCATATCGAGACGTTCTCAAAGGTGCCCAAGCGGTCTATCGGTTGTTCGACGTGCCTATGAGCTTAGGACCCTTCTCATCAGGGTGCCGTAGGGCGGCTGCATTTGTAACCCGCGTGGGGAATTTTTTTTTGTTTAAATTTGGTCAGACCTCGGTCTAGTCATTTCCAGAGTGTTATGACTAGACTCCCGGAAAGAAATGTCTAGGATTTTGGCTCTGTGGTAGCCGATTGAAGGGTGGCTGTGACCCATTTTGGAGTTGTACAATGACAAAGAGAAAAGAGAAAGCTTGGGGAGCACGTTGCCCAAGGCTGAAAGGATACACGGGTTCACGCCTGCCGTGAGATGTACCCCCCTCTTCTTTCGACTTCTTGTCCTATAGGCTATTGCGAAGTGCTCAGATGGGGTGACTGCTTGTGCACCGTTCTTGAGGAAGAAACCGCCTAGGACAGTTGAGCTGCGTTGGGGAGCCGATCGGGAATCGTGTTGGAGTAGATAACCTGGCCATTTCCCTTGGGAATCCCTGGTCCGCGCAGTGTGCGAAGGCCCAGGGTGACTGTATTGTTTATCTCTCATTTTACTCTCCTTTTGCTACGGTCACCCGCCTCGGGGCCGTACCTCTCAACCTAAAGGGGATGAACTCTCCTTTTGCCACGACTGTCCGCCTCGGGATTTTCAGTCGTGCCTCTCTTTTGCCCTAACTTTTGCCTAGATCGCCCCGAGGGGTTTTCGACCTAGCAGGCTTGATTCTTTTGTCTCTCGAGTTTGCAAGGGCGAAGGGTTCGAATAATTTGACCTCCGAGTGCGTTACGTTCTGTCTTCGTCGAGGAGTTGCGACTACTGCTTCCCTTTTTGTCGGGATTTGTTCATTTCTTTTGGATTGGGGGTGCTGGTGCTTTTGGTGAACCTCGGCATTGCCCTATTTTTTTGTTGGCGGGTTTTTCCCGCTTCTTTTCTCTCTCTCTTCTCTTCTTTGTTGGCGGGTTTTTCCCGCGTCTTTTCGCTCTTTTTTTTGTAGCTGGGGTCTGTATTGTGCCCCTTGTGTTTGTTTGAAACTCTTCGACTTTGCATCGCCGATGCCACTTTTGTTTGCTTAGCCCCGTGGAGACTTGATGTACTTCGTTGTCCTAGCCCAATTTTGTGATGGCTGGTTTTCTCAGAAGTCTGATTCTTGTGCACTCGAGAGTCGAACTTCGCGTCTTTTGTCCTTGCAAACTTTACAAGTCTTTTCCCCTATTGTCTAAAACGAAAACAAAATTCCCCAGGAGTGTGGGTGACCAAGGTTGCCTCCACGTGAATGTTGGACGGGGATGCCCTGATCTTTGTAGCCTGTGTCGGGAGTCTTGTACGATTGCCGCTCCCGATCGTGTGTTGTTGCTCCCGTGGAGGGTGCCCCTTAGAGGATAGGCACTCTTGAAGCCAATTGTGTCCTGCCTCAGGGCTTATCGTTGCATGTTGTCAGTGATGGGTCTTTACAGTGGAGAAGGCCCGATTTGCCCTGAGGTGCCGCTCGATCTCGATGGAGACGCATGCTTCGAGGTTGATCGGTTTGTTCGATTGTCTCTATCTTCGGCTTCGTGGAGGGGTACATATTCGTCGGAAACCTCCCTCGTCGAAGTATGAGGAAAGGGTCCGAGAGGAATTCTCAGGGAGATGTGAACCCGTGTATCGTTCTTCGCCTGTGCCCGGCGTGTCCTTGTGAGAGATGACGAAGAAGATGATGCATTAGGTGATTGATCGGTGGAATATGCGGTAAGAAATGTGGAGTGGACCCATAGGAAAATCCCCTTGTCCAACGTGCGACCCATGGGATGCCGCGCGTGGGGACACTCAATTCCGAGATCTAGTCATCGCCACCCTGGAGTGGGCAGGCCGTGGCTAGGGGCCGCATAGGTCTACTTTCCCCGATTGCGGGTTGGCATGCGCAGCCGTCCTAAGGAAGGCTCGAGGAGCCGGATCCCATGAGGACAGACGAATCGAACAATTCCGACAAAACCAACAGGGCGTCTTTGGGGCTGTCCTAGTGCGCCTGTGAAAGGTTCGTTCATGCCGGGAGCTTGTTTGGGAATGCATATAAATAAATGTAAAAGAGAGTTTAAGGAAGAGTGCATGTTGCCTCAGTGGCTGGTTGATGGCCACAGTGGAGGGGAGGCAGGGATCATTCTCCGGTCGGAGATGTGACCGTGCTAGTGAATTTAGCGGCGGGTGGGCAGGGCCATGCTCTGTTCGTCGGAGCTGTTGCTTGTGATCTTTTGCGGTTGAAGGATTAGACTTACTCCTCCGAGTATCGCTTGGATGAATTTGAATCCAAGTCGATTTTGGATTTTAGATGAGCCTGAAAGCAGTAAATGCGAGGTGTCAAAACCGGAAAGCAGTAAATGCGGGGCCGGATCCCAAAAGCAGTAAATACTGGGCCGGGGCCCGAAAGCAGTAAATGTAGGACCGAGGCCCGAAAGCAGTAAATGCAGGACCGAGGCCCGATGCGGGGCCGAAGCCCAAAAGTGGGGCCAGAGCCCGATGCAGGGCCGAAACCCAAAAGTAAACGCAGGGTCGGAGGCCGATATAAGGTCGAAGCCTAATGCAGTAAATGCGGGGCCGGAGCCCAATGCGGGGCCGAAGCCCAATGCAGTAAATGCGGGGTTGATAGGAAAGTGCAAGAAATGCGAAAGCAAAGGTCAATGCTGAGGAATAGCACAAGGCGCTGCAATGCGGTGACGCTGATTTGCTTGCGGTCTTACTTTGTGGAGTAGGGATGGGGACTTAGTTTTGAAATCCCAAGGAGCTGGATGGATGGGAGACGTTTGTTGTCTCAATTGTGGTCGATCAGTATTCAGGCTGTCTTCTTGTGTAGAATTTCCTACAATGGGAAAAGAAAACAATGAAGGAGCAAACTAGATTCGCGATTTCAGCGTAAGGGCGTAGGGGATTGAACTAGCCTGGTAGGCGTCGTGCGAGCGCACTGAGAGACATGCACAAGGTGTGTCGAGGATGCGTGCAAGGGCAAGGTAGGGATGGGCTCGCACGACGCGGAAAGGGCACGCTCAGTTGTGTTGATGGAAGCACTTGTAGCATGGAGGGACGTGTGCTCAGCCATGCAATGACGGAATCGATTGCGCGGGATTAATGGGGAGTTAGTGTTGCTTGGATGGTTGGCCCTTGAGCTACTGATCGTCTCGCCGTGGAGGAAGGGTGAGGACCACGAGAGGTCCACCTGCAAAGGCGGTCACAACTTTGTCTATCGTATGGTAGCGTTAATCGTCGTGTAAAACAGTAAATGGATAGGATGCATGCAGTGCGTGAGTTTTCAAATGCTAATGTTGTCGTTCACATTGACTCGAAAGGTTCAAAGTACAATGCAAATTTTGTAAAATAGAGCCTTAAGCTGATTTGCCACCGCACTCGGGGTTTGAGCGAGCGCGGCCTCGGAAAGCACCGGTTCTAGGCGAGGGCCTTGCGGAGATATCTATCCTAGAGTGCATGTGTGGGCCTCCTCGAGCCCTCTTCCTAGACCTCTCCAGGGCGGCGTTCGCTCAAGCGAGCTCCTGACCGGTTCTCTGCATCTTGGCACGAGTTTGGGAGTGCTCCCACTAAGGTGGTTGGCTGGCAAGTTCCTCATCTCTCAGCGACCTCTCAGTTATTGAACCTAGTGTTGATGAGGTCGATCATGTTGTCCTGGAATATACACCATTCGCATTCTGTGGCAGGTCGGTGAGGTCCTCGTGTGTTGGCGGACTCTGTCAAGGCGCGGGCAGGAGGCCGAGCAAGGCGTCCCTTACCAAGACGACAGGAAAATCCGCTTAGGACTCGTCAACCTGAATGACATCCTAATTTTTGAAAATTGCATGATGCATGTGTGCGAAGAAAGTAAATGCCCACGGCTTAATAGAAATTACATGTACATCGCTCTTGAAATGGAAAAAACTCAAATGACTCGCAGGCCGACTCGATGGACTGTTGTCGGAGTCGGGTTGAAGGCTTGCATGGAGGCATAACATGATGCGTGGTTCGGTGCTACAGGGACCGTACTATCTATGGATGGGGGCTCCCGACTCAAGGGTGTGAATTCCTTGAAATCGAGCGAGGATCTTTGGGGGCCAGTTCGGTGGCATAGCCGACTCGATCCGTTCCCTTACTCGGAACCTCTGACTAACCTAGCTTCCTATTTTGGCGCCCGTGGGATTTCAGATGAGGTACCTAGAAACCCGCTAGAATGATGCGATGCAAGTGCGTAAAATAAATTTGCGCAAAATAAATGTGCATAACATAAATGTACGAAAAGCGATAAATAAACATGCAAGCAAGCAAACGGAATCGAGCCCGAACCCTCTAGATGTCCCCAGTGGAGTGGTCAAGCTGTGCGCACCCGAATTTAAT
Organism: Punica granatum; assembly: GCF_007655135.1. Lineage (NCBI taxonomy): Eukaryota > Viridiplantae > Streptophyta > Magnoliopsida > Myrtales > Lythraceae > Punica > Punica granatum. Next base: position 19,865,663 of record NC_045131.1, read on the forward strand.
CTCGTCGGGGCACGCATGCGCGAAGCCTATGCAACGCGGCTTGGGAGTATCCACCTTTAAGAGGACGCGCGACGGACACGCGTGGGAAGGAGTCGCCACTCACTGTTTACAACCCGTAGGTCGAGGGCCGTTGAGTCGCTCGGGTCTAGGGGTACGAGGTACACCTAATTACTAAGGCAATGGTCGTACGGAACCGGAAATTCCGAAATCGGGGGTTCTATTACGTGCGGGCCTATATCCCCGCACGCCCTTTCGGTACTCTAGTTTGCTAGGCTTGCCGTTTTGTTTATTAACCGCGTGATTTAGGGTTGCATTCGACTCGCCCGTTTTGACACCGTAAAGTCGATGAATGGATCAAGTTGGGCCAATAATTCGAAAGATGAGTAGGCTTGTGCGTCGAGGAATCGGTTCACTATCTTTACGTTACAGTTCATCGAACCGTGATGGTCGATTCCCTGCGCGAAACCGAAACCACGAGTACTCGAGCTTACTCATCTCTTAGTAACAATAGGCCAACTTGACCGGTTCGACACTCGGACCTCTCGCTCACCAATCGGGATCCTTACAAATGAATGAGTGAATGTACAAAGAAAGTCCTCGCAATGTTCTCTCGAATAATTACAAAGTACGACTGAATAAGTAAATGGATCCCGATCGGTTTGCATTGGGCCAATATTCCACTCCAGCTCTCCGTGTATTTTGAATAACCGATAAATAAATTAAGGCAACGCGGGCTCGAAGAGCTGGGGGTCGGGTCCAATCGAGCCGACGGTTTACAGGAGAACCGATTAGTTCCCGCCGTAATCGTTGGACCGATCGAGCTCTCGGGTGATATCTAAATACGTTTCACACATCCAATCCAAATTGCCTTCCACATAGGCTACATTTGGAGTGTGATGGTGACTCGAGGCTAGATCCCATTCCACACTCAGGGTGCACGCACTCAGTGATTTAGGAGGCATTGGACCTCGTGTTCGGTGATTTGGGACGTTGGACCCCGTGCAACACGTAACCTATGGGCTCGGACCCGAACCGCAACAAATCAGCAAAAGCAAATGGAAAACAGAAGAAAACTGATAAAACTGATGAAAAACAGACAATAACTGACGAATAAAGGTGAGTATAGACAAGTGGTGTATTGAGTCGAGTGTACGTGATTTAATCAGTTATTAACCGGAGTTGATTACCAAACAATGTATCTAACCTAGGCAAACATAGATGGTGGGCTAGAATATGGTTCTAGGTCAACTATGTGTGTGAGTTTGTTTTAAGACTTTATTCTGTATAGTGACAGTGCGGTTTCACTGAATATGCCTAACTCATGTTTTGACTCTAGCTTTGGAACCTAGAGTTCCGCCTAGTCATTATCTAATGTTTGATTAGGTCAAATGAATGATTAATCCGGTATTATGTGTTTTGCAATAGAAATAAAATGTTCACCACCGAATCTACAATAGGGGGATAGAAACACCGAAAGTGAACGGAATGGGCCGTGCAAGTGAAACTCGCACCCGAACGGGTTGCCCTTTTCCGTCCATAGATCGAGGTGTTTCCGACTCCCTATTGCCTAGGATATCGGTGAATCGCGGAATAACGATTATGCCATTGATCGGTAAAACGTGTGTAGTTCGCATATAAATTAAAGATCGCGTGACACAAAGAGGTCTAAAAAGGACTCGAGCATCTCGACTTGAGCCGCCTCAAATTGGGCCCGGACTCGAGTCATGGTACGCGAGTACTCGCTAGACGCGATCCTATTCGTGTTACCCGTCTCGGTGCTTTGAAGTTGTGAGCTTTTAAAAAAATGGCATTTCCGCCGTTCCGTGAACCATCGATGCGTTTACGAATTAATAATCAATTTATCCAATTATTTGGTCCGAGTGACTTAATTAATTGAATGACACGTCCCATTTATCCCCTTCGTGAAATTATTCGGTGACGGTGATCTTATGTCATGGACGTTATGGATTTAACGAACGATGGTCCGAAGCCTACGCATCTATCATGTGATTATAGCTGTCAGCACCCCATTTTGGCTCACCTTTCCCAAACGACAATATTAGCAATGATTCAAGCCACAGCCTGAGCAGAATACAGAAAAACGACTTAACAGAGCAGAAAATCACTATTCATCCTCAAGTCGGCAAAATAGGGCAAATGACACATGCATATGACAGAAGGACTCCAGGGGTCACCAAAGGGTAATAGAGTGATTAGAGAGCTCAGCAATATCCAAAATCGGCATTTTTAGTATATCACACGGACAATTCTATTTTCCGATAGTTCGCTCGATCATCGGAAGATAGCCAATATTGGACTCCAAAAATCCACTCCAATGCCAAATAGATGAAAAGTGTTCCCAAAGGCATTTTGCAAATCATCTACTCTATACAGAACAACTTTCTGTATACAGACAACTTTTCAGTGGAAGTCCAAAAATGCCGGTTTCTCGGAGAAAAGTTAATTCCAAATATCAGATGCGGCCATGCCCCTCAATCATACAGAGCACGAGCAATGCTTCATATTGTCTTTTAGAAGCCATACAGACACTCTGAATGACTTCCGAACGACAAAACGGGCATACCCTTCTTCGGAAGAGCATAACTGGAGACTGGTCTGATGGAATTACGGCAAACGAAGTTCACACTACATTGCCCTGAAAACTCCAGCGGACATTCGCAATTGGGCAAAACAGACAGCAAAACCCTTCACGGTTTCCCGAGTAACCTCCGAAGGGCACAAAAGGCCATTTTCAGTGAAAATCCATATCCGGAGGTCCTCTTTGGGGAAACTTGACGCCGGATGCTTACCTTACACAATGCTAGCCTTCTCAAGGCTCAATGTGGAATTGTCGGAATGAATCACACAACTCATCTAGACCCCTCGAGCAGTGCTTTAAGGGTCTCAGATGCACTTTTCATATCCTTAGAGGCCCAATCTCAGCAAACAGAGATCGCAGTAATCTCCGAATAGCCCAAGAAACTCAGAAAGCAATATGAGAAATCCAATTTCGGCCTCCTAGGAAATCTCCGGCTCCATATTTGTATTTACCGGCTTAAGGGACAAGGGCCCACGTAATTTGACAATTTATGTCAAAATGACCGACATGGGATGCAAATACAAGATATGCTGTCAGAAGTGGGTAACCTCGCTCTGAATGCATAAAAGGAGCAAAACCGGCTTCCAAGCCTCATACAGACATTTGGCAATTTCTCACGGAAAATGCCAATCTCGGACTCATTAAATCCATTTCCTCGCGTATATCGATAATTCGACGTTCAACTCAAACCACGAACTTCGAATGCGCGATCAATCGAGACCCGAGCTTTTTCCCGGTTTCTCCTCTTCGGTCGTGGAACCCACGGGCTACTCAAGATGGGTCACCCTTTACTCTAGAAGCTTCTTCTTCTTCTTCAATGCAAGAGGCCAACTTGCACTCTTGCTTGAAAATATCCAAGAGTTTGAAGACAACAGTCAAGCCTCCATCAATGCTCATCAATGCTTGTCAGCACCCCATTTTGGCTCACCATTCCAAACAACGATATTAGCAATGATCCAAGCCACGACTTGAGCAGAATACAGAAAACGGCTAGGCAGAGCAAGAAATCACTATTCATCCTCAAGTTGGCAAAATTGAGCAAATGACCCATGGACATGACAGAAGGACTCTAGGGGTCACCAAAGGGCAACAGAGCGACCAGAGAGCTCAACAATGTCCAAAACCGGCATTTTCAGTGTACTACACGGACGGTACTATTTTCCGATAGTTCGCTCGGTCGTCGGAAGATAGTAAATATTGGACTCCAAAAATCCACATCAGTGCCAAAAAGATGGAAAATGTCTTCAAAGGCATTTTGCAAATCATCTGCTCTATACAGAACAATTTTCTGTATACAGACAACTTTTCAGTGGAAGTCCAAAAATGTCGGTTTCCCAGAGAAAAGTTAATGCCAAATATCAGACGCGGCCATGCCCCATCAGCACACAGAGCATGAATAATGCTTCAGATTGTCTCTTGGAAGTCACACAGACACTTCAAATGACTTCCGAACGGCAAAACAAGCATACCCCTCTTCAGAAGAGCATAGCCGGAGAATGGTCTGATGGAATTACGGCAAACGAAGTTCATACCGCATTGCCCAGAAAACTCTAGCAGACATTCACAATTGGGCAAAACAGACAGCAAAACCCTTCACGGTTTCCCGAGTAACCTCCGAAGAGCGGAAATGACCATTTTCAGTGGAAATCCATATCCGGAGGTCCTCTTTGGGGAAACTTGACGCCGAATGCTTACGTTACACAATGCTAGCCTCCTCAAGGCTCAATGTGGAATCGTCGGAATAAATCACTCGACTCATCTAGATCTCCCGAACAGTGCTTTAGAGGTCTCAGATACACTCTTCAAGTCCTTGGAGGTCTGACCTTGACAAACAGAGATTACAGTAATCTCTGGAGTGTCTAAGCAACTCAGAAGTCATCCTGAGAAACCCAGTTTCGGCCTCCTAGGACGTCTCCGGCCCCACGTTAGCATTACCGGCTTAAGGGATGATTGTTCATGTTGTCTGACAACTTATGTCAAAATGACCAACGTGAGATGCAGATAAGAAATATGCTGTCAGAAGCGGACAACTTCGCCCTGATCACTTGCAATGGGCAAAATCGGCTTCCGAGCCTCACACACATCCGGGACATTTCTCAATGGGAAATGTCAATCTCGGGCTCATTAACTCCGTTTTCACGCGTATACCGACAATTCGACGTTCAATTCGAACCACGAACTTCGAATACGCGACCAATCGAGACCCGAGTCTTTTCCCGGTTTCTCCTCTCAAGCCGTGGGACCCACGGGCTGCCCAAGGGCAACCACCCTTTGCCCCAAAGCTTTCGGCCTTTTCCTCTTCCTCTCTTGCCCTCACCTAGCCCAAAATATCTTTGGTCTTTCTAGTCAACACTCAAGCCATTAACTCCACCTCCATTAATGCTTCTTGGCTCTTCCTCATCAAGATACATGGAGGACATTCATCCTCATCTCCATTAGGGCAACCGACTTTTGCTAATGAGGCCCTTAATGGTGCTTTGTTTTGCTTAATTGCTCATTAGCTTCACATATATATTGCATACTTGTCATTAAGCTAATCATTCATGAAGCACACATGATCTTGCTAGTTTCTCCCTCTAGAAAATGCTCTCAACTTCTTAGGAACCAGCAGCAAGCAAAGAACTTCATGAAAACCGAAAACCAAGCCAAATATCTTTGGAGTTTAGGTCGGGATCCATAGCGGGCACTATTCCGACTTATATCCAAAATTCTTCAAACATCATAGACGACATGTTTTGGACCCAAGGATCCCATTTCTGAACCCAGTTTTTTAGTTTGGAGTCATTTGCTTATCGTTTTGGTCGTTTCGGTTGAGGTTGGAGCTCTCGGGTGAACAGTGACGCGTCACCAGCGTCCGTCACCGAGCGTCACCAGCGTCCGTCACCGAGCACCCCAGTGTCCGTCACCAGCCTCGCCAGCGCCTGTCACCGAGCGTCACCAGCGTCTGTCACCGAGAACCCCAGCGTCCGTCATCGACCACGCTCGTGCATGTCACCGAGCACCCCAGCGTCCGTCACCAGCACGATCGTGCCCGTCACCGAGCACCCCAGCGTCCGTCACCAGCCTCGCCAGCGCCTGTCACCGAGCGTCACCAGCGTCTGTCATCGAGCACGCCTGTGCCCGTCACCTAGCACGCGCGCCCGTCACCGAGCACCCCAGCGTCCGTCACCAGCACGCTCGTGCCCGTCACCTAGCACCCCAGCGTCTGTCACAGAGCACCCCAGCGTCCGTCATCGACCACGCTCGTGCCTGTCACCGAGCACCCCAGCGTCCGTCACCAGCACGCCCGTGCCCGTCCTCCAGCACGCCCGTGCCCGTCACCGAGCGCCACCAGCGCCCGTCATCTAGCACGCTTGTGCCTGTCGCCGCGCCCACCAGCGCCCATCATCGTGCCCAGCGCCCGTCACCGTGCTTGACCACGCCCGTGCCCGTCGCCCGTGCCAGTCACCGAGCGCCACCAGCGCCCGTCATCCAGCACGCTCGTGCCTGGTTCCGCACCCACCAGCGCCCATCATCGTGCCCAGCGCCCGTCACCGTGCTTGACCACGCCCGTGCACGTCCACCCTTGCACCCGAATACTCTTTTAAGGGTTCCACCGAGTCACCCGACTCTCAAACACTTCCCCGACTCTTTCATCGTATTCCGAGGCTAGGTAAAACATTGTCGACTTAGAGGAGTTAGGGCTTTTTATATTTTTGCATGGCTATGGAGTATTATGGTGTTCATGCATGTTTCACTTGCAAGATTCAATTTTCATGCAATTTTATGTTATATTATGCATGTGCACTATCTTATAACTTGCTACCATGTCGGAAAAGGGCTTGGATTGTCGTAAAGAAGACTATCCCGACCCGACTATGGCAAATTAATTCTCGGCCAACTCTCTAAATGAGAGGGTTGAGACTTAAATTGCTCTTTCCGGTTAAGATCGGTCTCCTTAGCCGATCCAAGTTATTTTCCGAGCTTGTTTTATCATTATTGCACGCATGAAGCCGGTGTTATTTTATCCTTTCCTTAATTAAAACGTTTGTGAATGTTTGTATGTTTAAATGAGCTAAACAAATCGTGATAACGCCGGCTTTTGTTAAAAAGGAGTGTTATTTATCACGGTTGATGTTTGAGCATGCGAAAAAATGATTAAACCACGATTATGAAATCATTTGTGACTCGGATAGAGCCATGAGAACCTTCGGCCACCTTTCATAAGATGAAGCCGAGGGCTTCTTGGCCTTCCTTGGGTCAAGAATGAGTTCCTTATCTCAAGTTTAATTCATTTATCGTATGGTGTGAATTTTTACTTCAATGTCTTTACGATTCCTATGTTAAAGTATCATGTAAAGACTCTTTTAAAATTAACGTGCATGGATTCATGTATCGAGGACTCATTTAGATCCATTCGGTTATAAGGATATTGTCGGTTATTTAACTGAATTATCCTTGATCGTTATGGATTCATTTTGGTCGTCGAATCACGAATCGTTTTCCTAATTAATGCATTCCGCTAAAACCCTTAAGCATTAATTTCACAAACAGGTTAATCGGGACGCTCACATGATTAAACCCACTTCACACTGATAAAGTTTACCCGAATTGGACATTAACTGATAACTCGCGTCGACGAGTCGTCAAAGGACGTTGGTGCCCTTTTCAAACTTATCAATTTCAAAACCCGAAACGCGCGGTCCGATGTAGCATGGACGTCTAAAAAGGGCTTCTGTGTCTCAACTTGAGTTTTTTACCTGATTCCAAGTAGCTTAGGTCACGATACAGAAGATCTTTCTAGATCACTTCCGTGCAGATCGACCGGTTCCTTGGCTTTTCCGGGGTTCTTGCACAACCCTGGACAATCTAGGGATTTGGTTGACACCGGCTACAGGCCGAGGTGGCCCGCACTACGATGTTTCCCCTTTTCTGAAAACAATTTTCAAATAAAGGGCAAAATCGTCTTTTCACAATTCAGCGACATCCTTAGGGTTAGCATGACAGAAACACTACAGTACGGGATAAGAATGGGCTACCTGTTCAGGTGCAGGTTCATCTGCATAGCCTTTCTTATCTAACTGATGAGTTTCTATCATCCTAACATAGACTCGGGTAACTAGAACAGTTATCTCTGTCAGAAAACATGCAAAATGCTGATTAACCTTTCACTCGACCTAACCAAACACTAGATAATGGTTAGGAGGAATTCTAGATTCCAAATCTAGAGTCAAAACATGAGTTTGGCTAATTCAGTGGAAATTCAGTATCACAATACAGAACAACTGTAAAAGCAATCCACACACACGAGATTTGGCTCTCTTTGTCAAGTTCTCAAAACAAAGCCGAATGCTAAAACGTTGGCACGTGCTTGTTTGTCTAGGGTAGGATTTGCATGCCAAAATACCCCGGATTAACAACTTGTTAAAACACGTACACTCGATAATAACAAACACCTTGTCTGTTATTAACATGTTGCGTGTTATCTTTCCGCACCTGTTTGCCATGCGGGTCGAGCCTGATCCCTAGGCCGAATAATATTAGGGTTCAACACCCTAATAATCGATCACAGGGTCCAACACCCTAATCAACACTCACAGGGTCCAACGCCCTATTCAGTGAGAGCGTCCATTGAATTTCAGTTCTTCGGTCTTTTCCCTAAACTCACGGTGAGTTAGAGTGGAATAATAACCGAACGCGAAACGACTGGAATTCGACCCTTTTGTAATTTGTATTTATTGTTTTCGAGAGCATTGTAAGGATTTTATTTTGTACATTTATTCTGTAAGAATTCCAGTCGGTAAGCGAACGGTCCGAGAGTCGAATTAATCGAATCGGTCTAATGCTTGCTCAGATACAAGTAAATCCAAGAACTCGCGGTTTTGGTTCACGCAGGGATTCAACCTCCATGGTTCGATGAACTGTAACACAAGATTGGGAACCAACTCCCCGACATACGGGTTTACTTCTCTCTCGGCTTCTCAACCGACATCGTTTGGTTCATCGAATCTCCGGTGTCAAAACGTGCGAGCCGAGTGCAGCTTAATTCACGCGGTAAATCATAAAATATGCAAGCCTAGCAAACCAGAGTACCGAAAGGGCGTGCGGGATGTAGGCCCGCACGTAACATGAACCCCCGAACACGGATTTTCCGGTTCCGCACAGATCAATGCCTTAACGACAAACTAGGTGTGCCATACCCCTAGACCTAGGGTAACTTATCCGCCCTCGACCTTTGGGTCGTAAAATGATAATTGGCGACTCCTTCTCTCACGCGTGTCCGATGCGCGTCCCCACGGGAAGGTGGACACCCCCCAAGCCGTGCGATCCAAAAGCGCGCAATGCGGGCCCCGACGAGAGTCCACATTCGGGTCCGTACAGCTTGGCGACTCCACTGGGGACATACTTAGTGGGTTCAGGCTCGATTCGTTTGCTTGCTTGCATGTTCATTTACCGCTTCCTGCAATTTTCCGCTTATCTACTTTATGCACCTTTACTTTTTGCACTTGCATTGCATCATTCTAGTGGATTTAGGTACCTCGCCTGAAATCCCACGGGCGCCGATTTAGGAAGCTAGGTTAGTCAGAGGTTCCGAGTAAGGGAACGGATCGAGTCGGCTCCGCCACCGAACCGGCCCCCAAAGATCCTCGCTCGATTTCAAGGAATTGACGCCCTTGAATCGAGAGCCCCTATCCCTAGTTAGTGGTTTTCCCAGTAGAACACTGAAACTATGCATAAACAGGGACCGTCATGCTGGACCAAAAATAACCTTCACGCCGCCAACCGACCCAAAAGTTGAGTCTTAGAGTCGGCTCGTAGTTTTTCTTTTAGGCGAGCCTTTTGTTGTTTTCACTAAAGGAGTGTTGTCTAATGTAAAGAACTCGCGCTATAATTTATTTTCTGCACCTGCATGCATATTTTCAAAACAAAATAGGACATTGCATCAGTTTGTTTATAAACATTAAACCAATATCTTATCCATTTAGGTAAGAATGGATCGCCCGCGTCCCTGTCCTAGGCTGGATGTCATCATCACACCGTCTGCGGACATTACTCGCCTTTGGAACATATTCCGCCCAGTAGACCGTGCATTCCTCCGGCTCTTCATAGGAGACTTACCATTACTCGCCGATTCTCCCGTTGATTGGACCCTACTCAGAACTGCCATTAGTTTTTGGGACACTCAGCGAGCCGTTTTCAGCTTTCATGGGACAGAGTTAGCCCCTACAGTAGAAGAATATGCGACACTTCTTCAGCTGTCTACACCGATTCATGACATCGTGGTGCCTAACCAGTTTGCCATGATACAGAACAGACTAGCCATCCTTTTAGGTCTCCGCAACGAAGAAGTTCATTGCGAGCTTCAGTATGGAGGGGAGCACAGCATTAGGACTACATCGCTCATAGATTTCATATAGGCCCGTGCTCTGAATGCCACGGGAGAGTCTTATCAGCGTGACGCTTGTCACGGGTTTCTTTTGCTCATCTTCGGGACTATGCTATTCCCGTACTCATCGAACCTCACAGACGGGGCACTTGCTCAGGTCATCCTCCAAGTGGTAGGAGGCCATAGTTATGTGGAAGCCGTTTTGGCTGAGACCATTCGGTCTCTTGACTATGTACGAGAGAATCGACGGGGCAGGATGAGAGGATCCCCACATCTGCTTCAGATTTGGCTTCTAGCACATATCAGACCGTTCGGCTTATCCCATCCTTTTTCATGTATCACCGACGAGCGATCACTCATTGCTCGTCTACTTCATGTGTTTCGACCCTCCGACCGTAACTACACCGACTGGATGCAGTTTATGGAGGAACTCACCCCAGCACAGTTTTTATGGACTACACGTTGGAATCCTGGCGGTCCCATGATCATGGGATGTCCTTCAATTATAGGACTTCCCTTAATCAGTCATTTAGGGAGCACACTTATCTTTCCATCCCGAGTCATCAGACAACTCGGTGGGCTACAAGATATTCCTATAGAGGCAGATCGCACTTCACACCGCTTCAGGTGGGCAAACACCACAATTTCACTCCCGGATAGGATCCTACGGGTTAGAGAGGTCCGACGCTTATGGAGCACGGGCATCGTCCAGGAACTGTACTTCCCAGAGCATCCCACTGACGAGGAGCGAGCTTTCGCAGCTATAGCAGCGTATGTGATGCAGTCCCATCCATATGGATTCGCACCTATTCGTCGGCTACGCATGCCACAGATGCTGCCGACATCGCACGCAGACATTTCAGATGCAGAGAGCTCTGTCCAAGGAGTCGTGCGCACAGAGCTGCAGGTTATTCGGGCATAACGAGATCGTCTTCGCTGTGAGCTAGTGGAAATTCGTGCAGAACTCACTGATCACAGAGAGCTTCAGAGCGAGTTGTCTCAAACTCGTGCACGCGTAGCCGGCCAAGACAGGGAGATAGCGCGTTTGAACGCTACGCTGGATCGAGCGCAGGCAAGAGCGCGCAGGATCTCCCGCCCTTGAGCTCAGTTGCTGAGCGTTTTTGCCTGTACAGAACCCGCGTAGCGCTCACTCAGCTACGGGTCGTAACCGTTGTCGGTTTAATGTTTATGTTTCCTTTTGAACAGACTGCCTTTGTAAATTATGAAACGTGAATCAAGCTGATGTAATGGCATTAGTGTTTTTAAACTCATACATCTCATGCATTCATATATTGTCATTTACATCTCGAAGATGGTTAACACACAACAATTGCACTTGTGCGCGCCCGAATTTCATCTCGTCGGGGCACGCATGCAAACGCGGCTTGGGAGTGTCCACCTTCCCGGGGACGCGCGACGGACTCACGTGAGAAGGAGTCGCCACTTGCCATTTTACGACCCGAGGGTCGAGGGCCGGCAAGTTACCCGGGTCTAGGGGTACGAGGTACACCTAAATGCTAAGGCAATGGTCGTACGGAACCGAAAATTCCGAATTCGGGGGTTCTATTACGTGCGGGCCTATATCCCGCACGCCCTCTCGGTACTCTAGCTTGCTAGGCTTGCCATTTTGTTTATTTACCGCGTGATTTAGAGTTGCGCTCGACTCGCCCGTTTTGACACCGTAAATTCGATGAATTGATCAAATTGGACCAAGAGTCCGAAAGATGAGTAGGCTTGTGCATCGAGGAGTCGGTTCACTATCTTAGCGTTACAGTTCATCGAACCGTGATGGTTGATTCCCTGCGTGAACCGAAACCACGAGTATCCAAGCTTACTCACCCTTTGGTGGCGATAGACCAACTTAACCGATCCAGCACTCGGACCTCTCGCTCACCGATCAGGGATCCTTACAAGGAGATGAATGAACATACAAATAGAATCCTGACAATGTTCTCTCGAACAATTACAAAGTATAACCGAATAAGTAAATGGATCCCGATCGGTTTGCATTGGGCCACTATTCCGCTCCTGCTCACCGTGTATTTTGAATAACCGATAAATAAATTAAGGCAACGCGGGCTCAAAGAGCCGGGGGTCGGGTCCGATCGAACCATCGGTTTGCAAAAAAACGACTTGTTTCCACTGTAACCGTTGGATCGATCGAGCTCCCGGGTGATATCTAAACACGTTTCACGCGCTCAATCCAAATCCGCCTTCCACATAGGCCGTATTCGGAGTGTGACGGTGAATCGAGGCTAGATCCCATTCCGCACTCGAGTTGCACGCGCTCGGTGAGTTAAGAGGCGTTGGACCTCGTGTTCGGTGATTTGGGGCGTTGGACCCCATGCAACACGTGACTTATGGGTTCGGGCCCGAACCGCAATAAATCATCAAAAGCAAGAATAAAACGGAAGAAAACTGATGTAACTGACACGATACAGAAAGCAACTGACATTTGTCGGTGAATACAGACAAGTGGTGTATTAAGTCGAATGTACGTGATTTAATCAGTTATTACCCGTGGTTGATTGGCAAACAATGCATCTAACCTAGGCAAACATAGAGGACGGGCTAGGATAAGGTTCTAAGCCGATTACATGTGTGTGTTTGTTTTATGACTCTTATTCAGTTAAGTGTCACTGCGGTTTCACTGAATTAGCCAAACTCGTGTTTTGACTCTAGATTGGAATCTAATATTCCACCTATCCATTATCTAATGTTTATTTAAGTCAAGTACATGATTAATCCGGTTCTTCGTCTTTTTCAACTGAAATAAAAAGGTTCACCACCGAATCTACGATAGGAAGATAGAAACACCGAAAGTGAACGGAATGGGCCGTACGAATGAAACTCGCACCCGAACGGGCCGTCCCTTTCCGTCCATAGATCGAGGTGTTTCCGACTCCCTAAAGCCTAGGATATCGATGAATCACGGAATGACGACTATGCCCTTGAGTGGTAAAACATGTGATGTTCATATATAAATTAAAGATCGTGTGACACGAAGAGGTCTAAAGAGGACTCGCGCATCTCGACTCGAGCCGCCTCAAATTGGGCCCGGACTCGAGTCATAGTACGCGAGTACTTGCTAGACACAATTCTATTCGTGTTACACGTCTCGATGTTTTGAAATTATGAGCTTTTAAGGAAAAGGGCATTTCCGCCGTTCCATGAACCATCGATACGTTTACGAATTAATATTCAATTTGTCCAATTATTTAGTCCGAGTGATTTAATTAATCAAATGATGCGTCCCATTTCTCGTTTGTGGAATGGTTTAGTGATTGAGGAGTTAAACCTTGATTATTATGGGCTAATGAGATGATTGTTCGGGGTTAATGCGCCTAACATGTAAATTAACCGTGAAGCTAATGATTTAAACAAAAAATATAATTGCAATCAATTACAAGAATCGGTTTTAATCGTTTCTTGCATGCGTAAGACGCCAAACATAATGAGAACACACACATTTACAAAGTCGATGCCACCATGGTCTTGGAATCACAAATAAACATGTAATACAAACACAAACATGATATATAATGGAATCAATAAAATGGCATCGGCACGAAAAACGAGGTAAATCGTAAATGTAATAAACATGAAAACAGAGTCGGATCAGGGTCAAGGGGTCTATTTTGGATCTAGATTCAGTTTGGAGAGGGCTAAATTAGACCAAAAAAAAAAACAGTGTGATCTGATTTGTCGAATATACGAAAAGTTCGGTAAATAATTTTTATTTGGAGTTTCAGTGCCCATAAAAATATGAACTTTTGTGTGGAACCTTAAAATAACATCAGGAATGTGTGGTAAAAATTTCAGTTCATTTTGAAGTCGGATGGTTCGCGAGATCTATCAAAATCAGACCGGAAACACCGAAATAACGGGTAAACATTTTTTATCCGGAGATCCAGTGCACAGAAATATCTGAAATTTTGTATGGGGACTTAAAATAACATCAAGTGTCTGTGGTAAACATTTCAGCTCATTTCGAACTCGGATGGTTCACGAGACATATCAAAATCTGGCCGAGAATACCGAAATAACGGGTAAACATTTTTTATCCGGAGATCCAGTGCACAGAAAAATCTGAAATTTTGTATGGGGACTTAAAATAACATCAAGTGTCTGTGGTAAAAATTTCAGCTCATTTCGAACTTGGATGGTTCACGAGACACATCAAAATTTGGCCGAGAATACCGAAATAACGGGTAAACATTTTTTATCCAGAGATCCAGCGCCCAGAAAAATCTGAAATTTTATGTGGAGACTTAAAATAACATCAAGAGTCTGTGGTAAAAATTTCAGCTCATTTCGAAGTCGGATGGTTCACGAAGTTGCTCAAGGGCCAAACCCGGGATCTAAGGAAAATCATGCGAAATGAGCCCCTAACACCCCATATCAAACAAATATCGAAGAACCTAGCTTCTCTAAGTCATAGAGGAGTCTTACCTAGCCTCAGAACACGAGGAAGGAGTCGGAGAAGTGGCCGTGGGAGTCGCAAGACTCGGCTTGAAGTCGCAGAAGTGAGCAATCCGAGAGAAAACAGCCGCGGCTAGTCTCGGGAGAACGGCTTGGCACGCGAGCTCCGGGCACGGCACGGTGCAAGGTCGGGCTCGTTGGACTCCTAAGAGGTAGATCTAGACAAGCACGGGCAGACTCGAGCGTGCCGAGCCCTAGACAAGCTCGAAAAACGTGAGAGAAGTGAAAAACAATGAAACGGAGGTTGTGCACGGTGGATCAGCCCTCGGATCGTGACCACCTCTTCACGAGAGAGGGTGAGGGTCGTGAGGAACCCTTTGAACGTGATGGCACGACTCTCCGAAGTCGCGGGAGAAAATGGCACGTCGAGGAGCTCGGTTGCACGCGGCTTGGAGACTCAGGACCCGATTACAACTTTGGCTGGAAAGTGATGTTAGGGACCTCAAATGGAAAATCTAAGCTCGGAAACGGACTTAGGGGATGGTAAATAGGTAGGCTAGGGAGTTTGGTGATTTTTGGTTTAAGTCGGGTCGGGTGGTTACCGGAATACCGGGTGGTTTTCCGACGGTTTTGGCCGGTTTCGGCCTTGGCAAGGAGTGGTACGAGCTGTGGGAGTGGGCTGAAAGTTGAGAGGATTTTAGAGGGAGATTGGCTTGAGAGAGAAGGAGAATGAAGAAGTGATTAAAGTTAATGATGGAAGGGGACTTATAGGGATGGCTAATGGCTCGATTAGAGGAAGTTAATTGCGGTTTTGATGCCTAAACTAGGGCTGCCGAAATTTGGAGGGGATTAGGATGGGGAAATAGTCATGTGGAGTGTAGGGGAAGCAAGAGGGAAGTGATGGATAGGTGATGGATGTGTAAGGATGTGATAGGAAGTGAAAGATGTGAGGGAAAATTCAAATTTGTGGATGGGGAGGCTTGGAGCCGACGGGTGAGCCGCCGGTGAGGGAATTAGCCGCGGCTTGGGCGCTGTCATGTCGAGCCGAAGGTTGAGCCGTGGCTTGGGGTTGAGCCGCGGCTCAATGGCTTGGCTTGGCTAGGCTGTGGGTCCCATCCGATTAGGAGAAAAGCCGGCAAACGCTTGAGACTTGATTGAGCTCGCGTCCGACCTCCGATGTCCGATTAATTTGAAGATTTGGAAAGCTTGAAAGACGAAGATTTGGATGAATCTAATATCGCCATGCGTCGCGTGAACGGACGTTCGGGCGATTCGGCGCCTCGGGAGTCGGTTTTGCCCTGTTCGGACGTTTGGAGTGGAGTTTAGCGTCCCTTGATCCCCGATGATCTTTGTGCATTCTTGCATTCGTTTCGGCGACCCTTTTGCCCCGCGGGTGATTGTTGGCTCGTCGTCCTCGGTCGGGGACCGTTGGCCCGGGAAGACCTAGGGACTTTGACCGGGATTCTCTCAATGTGCCCCGAATGCCTTGAGGTACTTGGAGGTTATCGTGAGGTACTCAGAGATCGTTATGGTCTCTGCTTTCCGTGGAAATACCCGAAGGTTCACCGGGAGGCGTTCGTGATCACTGAAGCGTACTTCGGGAGATCGAGCCGAGTTCCGGAAGGTTGTCTGAAACTTGTTCCCCGGCCCTGGTGGTCCCTGGGCGCCTGTAGACCCGTTTTGAGGGGCCGTTTGCTTGTCAGTGGAGCGAACCCCGGGAGCTCTGTCAGAAAAGGCGTCCGTGGGGGATCGGGGTGTCCCGGCTTAAGCAGGATGTCCCGGAAATGCGCCCGGACGTGTCATTGGTCATTTTGGCACTGGGAGGGATTTTTGGAGCCCCATATTGGGCACCTTTCGGTGCTTCGGTGACTCAGTGATGAATAGTGCCATAGTGCCAGCTCCGTTGTTTTCGGGATTCCTCGTTCGTCTGTTCTTCTGACTGCTTTCTTCCGCCTTTCTCAGTGGACCGTGTTTTTCTTTATTGTTCATGACCCCGTGCCCGCCTATTTGCCTCCGATTGCCGGGCGATGAATAGTGTCCCAAGCTTCAGTCGGGAATCCTTGTGCGGGAAGCCGGTGAGCCAAAATGGGGTGCTGACAGCTTGCCCCTCTTTGGTTGCATGCTCGGTTAGAGAATGTAGCCAAAGACCATGAAAGGCACCCTTTTTGGTCCCGGCGACCGCTTCTGCTATCGCTCTCTGTGATAGCTTGCTCCCTCGTGTTGGATACTTAGGGAGGATGTGCGAAGGTGCCCGGACCTGTCATAGGGTAGCCACCTGATTAGGAAGCGAACATTATGAAATTTAGATGAGGGGTCTAAACCCCATACGACAGCATGTGCAGGGCCAAGGCCCGTGGAAAGCAGTAAAATGGACGCGAAGTCCGTGGACGCGAAGTTCGGAAAGCAGTGAAATGGACGCGAAGTCCGTGGACGCGAAGTCCGGAAAGCGATAAAGTCACTAGGCCGAAGCCCGAGGAAAGCAGTAAAATGGACGCGAAGTCCGTGGACGCGAAGTCCGGAAAACAGTAAAGTCACTAGGCCGAAGCCCGAGGGAAGCAGTAAAATGGACGCGAAGTCCGGAAAGCAGTAAAGTCACTAGGCCGAAGCCCGAGGAAAGCAGTAAAATGGACGCGAAGTCCGGAAAGCAGTAAAGTCACTAGGCCGAAGCCCGAAGAAAGCAGTAAAATGGACGCGAAGTCCGTGGACGCGAAGTCCGGAAAGCAGTAAAGTCACTAGGCCGAAGCCCGAGGAAAGCAGTAAAATGGACGCGAAGTCCGTGGACGCGAAGTCCGGAAAGCAGTAAAGTCACTAGGCCGAAGCCCGAAGAAAGCAGTAAAATGGACGCGAAGTCCGTGGACGCGAAGTCCGGAAAGCGATAAAGTCACTAGGCCGAAGCCCGAGGAAAGCAGTAAAATGGACGCGAAGTCCGTGGACGCGAAGTCCGAAAAGCCGTAAAGTCACTAGGCCGAAGCCCGAGGAAAGCGGTAAAATGGACGCGAAGTCCGTGGACGCGAAGTCCGGAAAGCAGTAAAGTCACTAGGCCGAAGCCCGAGAAAAGCGGTAAAATGGACGGGAAGTCCGTGGACGTGAAGTCCGAAAAGCAGTAAAGTCACTAGGCCGAAACCCGAGGAAAGCAGTAAAATGGACGCGAAGTCCGTGGACGCGAAGTCCGGAAACAAGTAAAGTCACTAGGCCGAAGCCCGAGGGAAGCAGTAAAATGGACGCGAAGTCCGTGGACGCGAAGTCCGGAAAGCAGTAAAGTCACTAGGCCGAAGCCCGAGGAAAGCAGTAAAATGGACGCGAAGTCCGTGGACGCGAAGTCCGGAAAGCAGTAAAGTCACTAGGCCGAAGCCCGACGAAAGCAGTAAAATGGACGCGAAGTCCGGAAAGCGATAAAGTCACTAGGACGAAGCCCGAGGAAAGCAGTAAAATGGACGCGAAGTTCGTGGACGCGAAGTCCGAAGAGCAGTAAAGTCACTAGGCCGAAGCCCGAGGAAAGCAGTAAAATGGACGCGAAGTCCGTGGACGCGAAGTCCGTGGACGCGAAGTCCGGAAAGCAGTAAAGTCACTAGGCCGAAGCCCGAGGAAAGCAATAAAATGGACGCGAAGTCCGTTGACGCGAAGTCCGGAAAGCGATAAAGTCACTAGGCCGAAGCCCGAGGAAAGCAGTAAAATGGACGCGAAGTCCGTGGACGCGAAGTCCGAAAAGCCGTACAGTCACTAGGCCGAAACCCGAGGAAAGCGGTAAAATGGACGCGAAGTCCGTGGACGCGAAGTCCGGAAAGCAGTAAAGTCACTAGGCCGAAGCCCGAGAAAAGCGGTAAAATGGACGCGAAGTCCGTGGACGTGAAGTCCGAAAAGCAGTAAAGTCACTAGGCCGAAACCCGAGGAAAGCAGTAAAATGGACGCGAAGTCCGTGGACGCGAAGTCCGGAAACAAGTAAAGTCACTAGGCCGAAGCCCGAGGGAAGCAGTAAAATGGACGCGAAGTCCGTGGACGCGAAGTCCGGAAAGCATTAAAGTCACTAGGCCGAAGCCCGAGGAAAGCAGTAAAATGGACGCGAAGTCCGTGGACGCGAAGTCCGGAAAGCAGTAAAGTCACTAGGCCGAAGCCCGACGAAAGCAGAAAAATGGACGCGAAGTCCGGAAAGCGATAAAGTCACTAGGACGAAGCCCGAGGAAAGCAGTAAAATGGACGCGAAGTCCGTGGACGCGAAGTCCGAAGAGCAGTAAAGTCACTAGGCCGAAGCCCGAGGAAAGCAGTAAAATGGACGCGAAGTCCGTGGACGCGATGTTCGGAAAGCAGTAAAGTCACTAGGCCGAAGCCCGAGGAAAGCAGTAAAATGGACGCGAAGTCCGTGGACGCGAAGTCCGGAAAGCAGTAAAGTCACTAGGCCGAAGCCCGAGAAAAGCAGTAAAATGGACGCGAAGTCCGTGGACGCGAAGTCCGGAAAGCGATAAAGTCACTAGGCCGAAGCCCGAGGAAAGCAGTAAAATGGACGCGAAGTCCGTGGACGCGATGTTCGGAAAGCAGTAAAGTCACTAGGCCGAAGCCCGAGGAAAGTAGTAAAATGGACGCGAAGTCCGTGGACGCGAAGTCCGGAAAGCAGTAAAGTCACTAGGCCGAAGCCCGAGAAAAGCAGTAAAATGGACGCGAAGTCCGTGGACGCGAAGTCCGGAAAGCGATAAAGTCACTAGGCCGAAGCCCGAGGAAAGCAGTAAAATGGACGCGAAGTCCGGAAAGCAGTAAAGTCACTAGGCCGAAGCCCGAGAAAAGCAGTAAAATGGACGCGAAGTCCGTGGACGCGAAGTCCGGAAAGCGATAAAGTCACTAGGCCGAAGCCCGAGGAAAGCAGTAAAATGGACGTGAAGTCCGAAAAGCAGTAAAGTCACTAGGCCGAAGCCCGAGGAAAGCAGTAAAATGGACGCGAAGTCCGTGGACGCGAAGTCCGGAAAGCAGTAAAGTCACTAGGCCGAAGCCCGAGGAAAGCAGTAAAATGGACGCGAAGTCCGTGGACGCGAAGTCCGGAAAGCAGTAAAGTCACTAGGCCGAAGCCCGAGGAAAGCAGTAAAATGGACGCGAAGTCCGTGGACGCGATGTCCGGAAAGCAGTAAAGTCACTAGGCCGAAGCCCGAGGAAAGCAGTAAAATGGACGCGAAGTCCGTGGACGCGAAGTCCGGAAAGCAGTAAAGTCACTAGGCCGAAGCCTGAGAAAAGCAGTAAAATGGACGCGAAGTCCGTGGACGCGAAGTCCGGAAAGCGATAAAGTCACTAGGCCGAAGCCCGAGGAAAGCAGTAAAATGGACGCGAAGTCCGTGGACGCGAAGTCCGGAAAGCGATAAAGTCACTAGGCCGAAGCCCGAGGAAAGCAGTAAAATGGACGCGAAGTCCGTGGACGCGAAGTCCTGAAAGCAGTAAAGTCACTAGGCCGAAGCCCGAGGAAAGCAGTAAAATGGACGCGAAGTCCGTGGACGCGAAGTCCGGAAAGCAGTAAAGTGGACGCGAAGTCCGTGGACGCGAAGTCCGGAAAGCGCTAAAGTGGACGCGAAGTCCGGAAAGCGATAAAGTGGATAGAGAGCAAGGGAAAGTAAGGGCGGGAAAGGATGCCAAGTAGTTCGTCGGGGATGTTGGCAGAGGTAGACTGTCCCGTTCCAAATCGAGCTTGTTATCTGTCTTTTCCTTGAGTTAGGGCCAAGAGAATTCTCTGTTATGCCTTCCACTCGGTTCGAATCCCCAATTTGTCGCACAAGCCAATCGCGTGTTCGTCAGGAAGGAGATGCCCCCCGGGGTTCCATGCGTATCTGCAGAGAAGAGCATAACTCTTCGTTAGTCATGTGGACAGTGGCGCGCGCCAAGTGTACAGGGCTGATGCTGTCCCGATGGTGTTGATCTGCTGTAGATTGGCGTTGCTGCTGCGATGAAGTTGCTTCGTCGATGCTTTGCCCTTTGGGTGGCGGTGTGTTTGATCTGCCGGAAGCCGGCTTTGCTGCTAGGGCAGTTACTCTTTGCCCTACCGGATGTCAGCTCTGTCACAGTGGCGATTGTAGTTCGCTAGGGACGCCCGGTTGTGCGATGAGGGATTCGAACTCTGGGGTAGAGTGCCTACGTATCCCGAGGAGTCGGGAATCAGAGTCTGCCCTAGTTCCCGCGTTTGTTGTACTTGTGATCCTGACATCATTAGTAAGTCATGGAGGTTACTAACAACGTGTAAGCGTGGGTAAAAAGATGTCTTTGAGACGCATGCTCTTTAGTTTCGGGTCGCCTGAGCGATCCGCAAAGAGTTTTTGTTTTAGCGATGCGAATGGGATCCCGCTTTCAGAGGCCCCGATGTGAGGCCTCCGGGGCTCCTGTTGGCCTTGCATGGGCACATCGAGACGTTCTCAAAGGTGCCCAAGTGGCTCTATCGGTTGTTCGACGCGCCTGTGAACTTAGGACCCTTCTTATCAAGGTGCCGTAGGGCGGCTGTATTTGTAACCCGCATGGGGAATTTTGTTCAAATTTGGTCAGACCTCGGTCTAGTCATTTTCAGAGTGTTATGACTAGACTCCCGGAAAGAAATGTCTAGGATTTTGGCTTTGTGGTAGCCGATTGAAGGGTGGCTGTGACCCATTTTGGAGTTATGTAAATGACAAGGAGAAAAGAGAAAGCTTAGAGAGCACGTTGCCCCAAGCTAAAAGGATACACGGGTTCACGCCTGCAGCGAAATGTACCCCCTTTTTGTCTTTCCTCGGTATGGGCTGCGCCAAACTCCTGGGATGGCGTGCTCGGTTGTCCACTACGCCTGGGGAAGAATCCGCCTTGGAAAGTTGAGTTATGTTGAAGAGCCGATCGGGGATCGCGTTGGAGTAGACATCCTGGCCATTTCCCTTGGGGATCCCTAGCTCGCGCAGTGTGCGAGAGCCTCGGGTGACTGTTTTGTTTATCTCTCGTTTTGCTCTCCTTTTACTACGGTCACCCACCTCGGGGCCGCACCTCTCAACCTAAAGGGGATGAACTCTCCTTTTGCCACGACCGCCCGCCTCGGGATTTTCGGTCATGCCTCTCTTTTGCCCTAGCTTTTGCCTAGGTCGCCCCGAGGGGTTTTCGACCTAGCGGGCTCGATTCTTTTATCTCTCGAGTTTGCAAGGGCGAAGTGCTCGAATGATTCGACATTCGAGTGTGTTACGCTCTGTCTCCGTCGAGGAGTTGCGACTGCTGCTTCCCTTTTTGTTGGGATTTGTTCATTTCTTTTGGATCGGGGGTGCCGGTGCTTTTGGTGAACCTCGGCATTGCCCCATTTTTTATTGGCGGGTTTTTCCCGCTTCTTTTCTCTCTCTCTTCATTGGCGGGTTTATCCCGCTTCTTTTCGCTCTGTTTTTTTTCTCGCAGCTGGGGTCTGTATTGTGCCCCTTATACTTGTTTGAAACTCCTCGACTTTGCATCATCGAGGCTGCTTTTGTTTGCTTCGCCCCATGGAGACTTAATGTACTTTGTTGTCCTAGCCCAATTTTGTGAGGGCTGGTTTTCTCAGAAGTCTGATGCTTGTGCACTCAAAAGCCGAACTTCGCGTCTTTTGTCCTTGCAAACTTTACAAGTCCTTTCCCCTATTGTCTAAAACGAAAACAAAATTGCCCCAGGAGCGTGGGTGACCAAGGTTGCCTCCGCGTGAATGTTGGACGGGGATGCCCCGGTCTTTGTGATTTGTGTCGGGCGTCTTGTACAACCATCGTCCCCGATCGTGCTTGTGGTTCCAGCATCAGTTGTACGCCGGAAAGGTGTGCTCTCGAAGCCGATAGGCAAGTTTGTTTGTCGATTGAGACGGTTGCGCTGAAGGCATGCAGCTCGTTCGGATGCTTCCGTCGTCGGCTTCATAGGGGGTACCTCCTTGTCGGGCCCTTCCCTACTAAAGTATAGGAAGCAAGACCCGATAGGAGTTCTCGGGGAGGTGTGAACCCGCGCATCGCTCTTCGCCCGCGACTGGCGTGTCCCTGTGAAGGATGACAAAGAGGATGATGCATTAGGCGATTATGCGGTGGAATGTGTGGTAAGAAATGTAAGGTGGACCCATGGGAGGTTCCCTCATCCAGCGCGCGACCCGTGGGTGCCGCGCGTGGGGGACACTCAATTCCGGGAGTCTAATCATCACCACCCTGGGGTGGTCAGACTGTGATCGTGAGCCGTATAGGCGTACTTTCCCCAATTGCTGGTTGGCATGCACAGCCGTCCTAGGGAAGGCTCGAGAAGCCGGATCCCAGGAGGACAGACGAATCGAACAATTCCGACAAAACCAATAGGGCGTCCTGAGAACTGTCCTAATGCCCCTTTCTTGTCCGGAGTCCGCTTGGGAATGTATTAAGATAAATGTAAAAAGTGAGTTTAGGGAAAAGTGCATGTTGCCCTAGTGGCTGGTTGATGGCCACAGTAGAGGGTGGGCAGGGATCATTCTCCGGTCGGAGATGTGACCGTGCTAGTGACTCTCGCGGCGGGTGGGCAGGGCCATGCTCTGTTCGTCAGAGCCGTTGCTTGTGATCTTTTGCGGTTGAAGGATTAGACTTGCTCCTCGGAGTATCGCTTGGATGAATTTGAATCCAAGTCGATTTTTGACTTTAGATGAGCCTGAAAGCAGTAGATGCGAGGTGTCAAAATCTGAAAGCAGTAAATACTGGGCCGGGGCCCGAAAGCAGTAAATGTAGGACCAAGGCCCGAAAGCAGTAAATGCAAGATCGAGGCCCGATGCGGGGCCGAAGCCCAAAAATGGGGCCGGAGCCCGCTGCAGGGCCGAAACCCAAAAGTAAATGCAGGGCCAGAGGCCGATGTATGGTCGAAGCCTAATGCAGTAAATGCGGGGTCGAAGCCCGATGCAGGGTCGGAGCCCGATGCAGTAAATGCAGGGCCGGAGCCCGATGCAGGGTCGGAGCCCGATGCGGGGCCGAAGCCCAATGCAATAAATGGGAGGCCGGAGCCCGATGTAGGGCTGGAGCCCGATGCGGGGCTGAAGCCCAATGCAGTAAATGCAAGGCCGGAGCCCGATGCGGGGCCGAAGCCCGATGCAGTAAATGCGGGGCCGGAGCCCGATGCAGGGCCGGAGCTCGATGCGGGGCCGGAGCCCGTGCAGGGCCGGAGCCCGATGCGAGGCCGAGGCCCGATGCGGTAAATGCGGGGCCGGAGCCCGATGCGGGGCCGAAGCCCGATGCAATAAATGCGGGGCCGGAGCCCGATGCGGGGCTGGAGCCCGATGCGGGGCCGAAGCCCGATGCAATAAATGCGGGGTCGGAGCCCGATGCAGGGCCGGAGCCCGATGCGGGGCCGAAGCCCGATGCAATAAATGCGGGGTCGGAGCCCGATGCAGGGCCGGAGCCCGATGCGGGGCCGAAGCCCGATGCAATAAATGCGGGGCCGGAGCCCGATGCAGGGCCGGAGCCCGATGCGGGGCCGAAACCCGATGCAATAAATGCGGGGCCGGAGCCCGATGCGGGGCCGAAGCCCGATGCAATAAATGCGGGGCCGGAGCCCGATGCCGGGCCGGAGCCCGATGCGGTAAATGCGGGGCCGGAGCCCGATGCGGGGCCGAAGCCCGATGCAATAAATGCGGGGCCGGAGCCCGATGCGGGGCTGAGGCCCGATGCAGTAAATGCGAGGCCGGAGCCCGATGCAGGGCTGGAGCCCGATGCGGGGCCGAAGCCCGATGCAATAAATGCGGGGCCGGAGCCCGATGCAGGGCCGGAGCCCGATGCGGGGCCGAAGCCCGATGCAATAAATGCGGGGCCGGAGCCCGATGCAGGGCCGGAGCCCGATGCGGGGCCGAAACCCGATGCAATAAATGCGGGGCCGGAGCCCGATGCGGGGCCGAAGCCCGATGCAATAAATGCGGGGCCGGAGCCCGATGCAGGGCCGGAGCCCGATGCGGGGCCGAAGCCCGATGCAATAAATGCGGGGCCGGAGCCCGATGCAGGGCCGGAGCCCGATGCGGGGCCGAAACCCGATGCAATAAATGCGGGGCCGGAGCCCGATGCGGGGCCGAAGCCCGATGCAATAAATGCGGGGCCGGAGCCCGATGCAGGGCCGGAGCCCGATGCGGGTCCGAAGCCCGATGCAATAAATGCGGGGCCGGAGCCCGATGCGGGGCCGAAACCCGATGCAATAAATGCGGGGCCGGAGCCCGATGCGGGGCCGAAGCCCGATGCAATAAATGCGGGGCCGGAGCCCGATGCAGGGCCGGAGCCCGATGCGGGGCCGAAGCCCGATGCAATAAATGCGGGGCCGGAGCCCGATGCGGGGCCGAAGCCCGATGCAGTAAATGCGAGGCCGGAGCCCGATGCAGGGCTGGAGCCCTATGCGGGGCCGAAGCCCGATGCAATAAATGCGGGGCCGGAGCCCGATGCAGGGCCGGAGCCCGATGCGGGGCCGAAGCCCGATGCAGTAAATGCGAGGCCGGAGCCCGATGCAGGGCTGGAGCCCGATGCGGGGCCGAAGCCCGATGCAATAAATGCGGGGCCGGAGCCCGATGCAGGGCCGGAGCCCGATGCGGGGCCGAAGCCCGATGCAGTAAATGCGGGGTTGATAGGAAAGTGCAAGAAATGCGAAAGCAAAGGTCAATGCTGAGGAAGAGCGTGAGGCGCTGCAATGCGGTGACGCTGATTTGCTTGCGGTCTTGCTTTGTGGAGCAGGGATGAGGACTTAGTGTTGAAATCCCAAGGAGTTGGATGGATGTAAGACGTTTGTTGTCTCAATTGTGGTCGATCAGTATTCATGCTGTCTTCTTGTGTAGAATTTTCTACAATGGGAAAGAAAACAATGAAGGAGCAAACTATATTCGCGATTTCAGCGTAAGGGCTTAGGGGATTGAACTAGCCTGGTAGGCGTCGTGCGAGCGCGCTGAGGGACATGCACAAGGTCTGTCGAGGATGCGTGCATGGGCAAGGTAGGGGTGTGCTCGCACGACGCGGAAAGGGCACATTGTTGTGCTGGTGGAAGCACTTGTAGCATCGAGGGACGTGTGCTCAACCATGCAATGACGTAATCGATTGCGCGGGATTAATGGGGAGTTAGTGTTGCTTAGATGGTTGGCCCTTGAGCTACTAATCGTCTCGCCGTGGAGGAAGGGTGAGGACCACGAGAGATCCACCTGCAAAGGCGGTCACAACTTTGTCTACCGTGTGGTAGTGTTAATTCTCGTGTAAAATAGTAAATAAATAGGATGCGTGCAATGCGTGAGTTTTCAAAAGCTAATGTTGTCGTTCACATTGACTCGAAAGGTTCAAAGTACAATGCAAATTTTGTAAAATAGAGCCTTAAGCTGATTTGCCACCACACTCGGGGTTTGAGCGAGCGCTGCCTTGGAAAGCACCGGGTCTAGGCGAGGGCCTTGCGGAGATATCTATCCTAGAGTGCATGTGTGGGTCTTCATGAGGCCCTTTCCTAGACCTCTCCAGGGCGGCGTTCGCTCAAGCGAGCTCCTGACCGCATCTCTGCATCTTGGCACGAGTTTGGGAGAGCTCCCTCTGAGGTGGTTGGCCGGCGAGTTCTTCGTTTCTCAGCGACCTCTCGGTGATCGAACCTAGTGTTGATGAGGTCGATCATGCTGTCCCAGAGTATACGCCATCTGCATTTCGTGGCGGGTCGGTGAGGTTCTTGTGTTCTGGTGGACTCTGCCGAGGCGCGGGCAGAAGGCCGAGCAAGGCGTCCCTTACCAAGACGACAGGAAAATCCGCCTAGGACTCGTCAACATGAATGACGTCCTATTTTTTGAAAATTGCATGATGCATGTGTGCGAAGAGAGTAAATGCCCACGGCTTAATAGAAATTACATGTACATCGCTCTTGAAATGGAAAAGACTCAAGTGGCACGCAGGCCGACTCGATGGACTGTTGTCGGCGTCGGGTTGAAGGGTTGCATGGAGGCATAGCACGATGCATGGTTCGGTGCTACAAGGACCGTGTTATCTATGGATGGGGGCTCCCGACTCAAGGGTGTGAATTCCTTGAAATCGAGCGAGGATCTTTGGGGGCCGGTTCGGTGGCATAGCCGACTCGATCCGTTCCCTTACTCGGAACCTCTGACTAACCTGGCTTCCTATTTTGGCACCCGTGGGATTTCGGACAAGGCACCTAAAGCTAGCATGATATGCAATGCATGCATGAAATAAATGTGCGTAAGTAGATAAGCCGTAAACGACGGAAAGCAGTAAATAAACAAGCAAGAAAGCAAACGGGATTGAGCCCGAACCCTCTAGATGTCCCCAGTGGAGTCGCCAAGCTGTGCGCACCCGAATTTCATCTCGTCGGGGCACGCATGCGCGTGCCTAAGCAAACGCGGCTTGGGAGTGTCCACCTTCCCGGGGACGCGCGACGGACTCACGTGAGAAGGAGTCGCCACTTGCCATTTTACGACCCGAGGGTCGAGGGCCGGCAAGTTACCCGGGTCTAGGGGTACGGGGTACACCTAAATGCTAAGGCAATGGTCGTACGGAACCGAAAATTCCGAATTCGGGGGTTCTATTACGTGCGGGCCTATATCCCGCACGCCCTCTCGGTACTCTAGCTTGCTAGGCTTGCCATTTTGTTTATTTACCGCGTGATTTAGAGTTGCGCTCGACTCGCCCGTTTTGACACCGTAAATTCGATGAATTGATCAAATTGGACCAAGAGTCCGAAAGATGAGTAGGCTTGTGCATCGAGGAGTCGGTTCACTATCTTAGCGTTACAGTTCATCGAACCGTGATGGTTGATTCCCTGCGTGAACCGAAACCACGAGTATCCAAGCTTACTCACCCTTTGGTGGCGATAGACCAACTTAACCGATCTAGCACTCGAACCTCTCGCTCACCGATCGGGGATCCTTACAAGGAGATGAATGAACATACAAATAGAATCCTCACAATGTTCTCTCGAACAATTACAAAGTATAACCGAATAAGTAAATGGATCCCGATCGGTTTGCATTGGGCCACTATTCCGCTCCTGCTCACCGTGTATTTTGAATAACCGATAAATAAATTAAGGCAACGCGGGCTCAAAGAGCCGGGGGTCGGGTCCGATCGAACCGTCGGTTTGCAGAAAAACGACTTGTTTCCACTGTAACCGTTGGATCGATCGAGCTCCCGGGTGATATCTAAACACGTTTCACGCGCTCAATCCAAATCCGCCTTCCACATAGGCCGTATTCGGAGTGTGACGGTGAATCGAGGCTAGATCCCATTCCGCACTCGGGTTGCACGCGCTCGGTGAGTTAAGAGGCGTTGGACCTCGTGTTCGGTGATTTGGGGCGTTGGACCCCATGCAACACGTGACTTATGGGTTCGGGCCCGAACCGCAATAAATCATCAAAAGCAAGAATAAAACGGAAGAAAACTGATGTAACTGACACGATACAGAAAGCAACTGACAATTGTCGGTGAATACAAACAAGTGGTGTATTAAGTCGAATGTACGTGATTTAATCAGTTATTACCCGTGGTTGATTGGCAAACAATGCATCTAACCTAGGCAAACATAGAGGGCGGGCTAGGATAAGGTTCTAAGCCGATTACATGTGTGTGTTTGTTTTATGACTCTTATTCAGTTAAGTGTCACTGCGGTTTCACTGAATTAGCCAAACTCGTGTTTTGACTCTAGATTGGAATCTAATATTCCACCTATCCATTATCTAATGTTTATTTAAGTCAAGTACATGATTAATCCGGTTCTTCGTCTTTTCAACTGAAATAAAAAGGTTCACCACCGAATCTACGATAGGAAGATAGAAACACCGAAAGTGAACGGAATGGGCCGTACGAATGAAACTCGCACCCGAACGGGCCGTCCCTTTCCGTCCATAGATCGAGGTGTTTCCGACTCCCTAAAGCCTAGGATATCGATGAATCACGGAATGACGACTATGCCCTTGAGTGGTAAAACATGTGATGTTCATATATAAATTAAAGATCGTGTGACACGAAGAGGTCTAAAGAGGACTCGCGCATCTCGACTCGAGCCGCCTCAAATTGGGCCCGGACTCGAGTCATAGTACGCGAGTACTTGCTAGACACAATTCTATTCGTGTTACACGTCTCGATGTTTTGAAATTATGAGCTTTTAAGGAAAAGGGCATTTCCGCCGTTCCATGAACCATCGATACGTTTACGAATTAATATTCAATTTGTCCAATTATTTAGTCCGAGTGATTTAATTAATCAAATGATGCGTCCCATTTCTCGTTTGTGGAATGGTTTAGTGATTGAGGAGTTAAACCTTGATTATTATGGGCTAATGAGATGATTGTTCGGAGTTAATGCGCCTAACATGTAAATTAACCGTGAAGCTAATGATTTAAACAAAAAATATAATTGCAATCAATTACAAGAATCGGTTTTAATCGTTTCTTGCATGCGTAAGACGCCAAACATAATAAGAACACACACATTTACAAAGTCGATGCCACCATGGTCTTGGAATCACAAATAAACATGTAATACAAACACAAACATGATATATAATGGAATCAATAAAATGGCATCGGCACGAAAAACGAGGTAAATCGTAAATGTAATAAACATGAAAACAGAGTCGGATCAGGGTCAAGGGGTCTATTTTGGATCTAGATTCAGTTTGGAGAGGGCTAAATTAGACCAAAAAAAAAACAGTGTGATTTGATTTGTCGAATATACGAAAAGTTCGGTAAATAATTTTTATTTGGAGTTTCAGCGCCCATAAAAATATGAAATTTTGTGTGGAACCTTAAAATAACATCAGGAATGTGTGGTAAAAATTTCAGTTCATTTTGAAGTCGGATGGTTCGCGAGATCTATCAAAATCAGACCGGAAACACCGAAATAACGGGTAAACATTTTTTATCCGGAGATCCAGTGCACAGAAAAATCTGAAATTTTGTATGGGGACTTAAAATAACATCAAGTGTCTGTGGTAAACATTTCAGCTCATTTCGAACTCGGATGGTTCACGAGACATATCAAAATCTGGCCGAGAATACCGAAATAACGGGTAAACATTTTTTATCCGGAGATCCAGTGCACAGAAAAATCTGAAATTTTGTATGGGGACTTAAAATAACATCAAGTGTCTGTGATAAACATTTCAGCTCATTTCGAACTTGGATGGTTCACGAGACACATCAAAATCTGGCCGAGAATACCGAAATAACGGGTAAACATTTTTTATCCAGAGATCCAGCGCCCAGAAAAATCTGAAATTTTATGTGGGGACTTAAAATAACATCAAGAGTCTGTGGTAAAAATTTCAGCTCATTTCGAAGTCGGATGGTTCACGAAGTTGCTCAAGGGCCAAACCCGGGATCTAAGGAAAATCATGCGAAATGAGCCCCTAACACCCCATATCAAACAAATATTGAAGAACCTAGCTTCTCTAAGTCATAGAGGAGTCTTACCTAGCCTCGGAACACGAGGAAGGAGTCGGAGAAGTGGCCGTGGGAGTCGCAAGACTCGGCTTGAAGTCGTGGAAGTGAGCAATCTGAGAGAAAACAGCCGCGGCTAGTCTCGGGAGAACAGCTTGGCACGCGAGCTCCGGGCACGGCACGGTGCAAGGTCGGGCTCGTTGGACTCCTAAGAGGTAGATCTAGACGAGCACGGGCAGACCCGAGCGTGCCGAGCCCTAGACAAGCTCGAAAAACGTGAGAGAAGTTCGGGTATGAACACGGAAAACCCGGTAAGTGAAAAACAATGAAACGGAGGTTGTGCACGGTGGATCGGCCCTTGGATCGTGACCACCTCTTCACGAGAGAGGGTGAGGGTCGTGAGGAACCCTTTGAACGTGATGGCACGACTCTCCGAAGTCGCGGGAGAAAATGGCACGTCGAGGAGCTCGGTTGCACGCGGCTTGGAGACTCGAGAGCCGATTACAACTTTGGCTGGAAAGTGATGTTAGGGACCTCAAATGGAAAATCTAAGCCCGGAAACGGACTTAGGGGATGGAAAATAGGCAGGGTAAGGAGTTTGGTGATTTTTGGTTTAAGTCGGGTCGGGTGGTTACCGGAATACCGGGTGGTTTTCCGACGGTTTTGGCCGGTTTCGGCCTTGGCAAGGAGTGGTACGAGCTGTGGGAGTGGGCTGAAAGTTGAGAGGATTTTAGAGGGAGATTGGCTTGAGAGAGAAGGAGAATGAAGAAGTGATTAAAGTTAATGATGGAAGGGGACTTATAGGGATGGCTAATGGCTCGATTAGAGGAAGTTAATTGCGGTTTTGATGCCTAAACTAGGGCTGCCGAAATTTGGAGGGGATTAGGATGGGGAAATAGTCATGTGGAGTGTAGGGGAAGCAAGAGGGAAGTGATGGATAGGTGATGGATGTGTAAGGATGTGATAGGAAGTGAAAGATGTGAGGGAAAATTCAAATTTGTGGATGGGGTTCCACGGGCTCCGGCCTAGCATTTGCTGCTTTAAGGACTTCGGGTCCCCGAACTTCGTGTCCGCATTTACTGCTTTCCACGGGCTACGGCCTGGCATTTCCTGCTTTAGGGACTTCGGGTCCTCGGACTTCGTGTCCGCAATTTACTGTTTTCCACGGGCTTCGGCCTAGCATTTGCTGCTTTAGGGACTTCGGGTCCCCGGACTTCGTGTCCGCACTTTACTGCTTTCTACGAGCTCTGGCCATGCATTTGCTGCTTTAAGGACTTCAGGTCCCCAGACTTCGTGTCCGCATTTACCGCTTTAGGGACTTCGGGTCCCCGGACTTCGTGTCCTCATTTACTGCTTTCCACGGGCTTCGGCCTAGCAGTTACCGCTTTAGGGACTTCGGGTCCCCGGACTTCGTGTCCGCATTTACTGCTTTCCACGGGCTTCGGCCTAGCACTTACCGCTTTAGGGACTTCGGGTCCCCGGACTTCGTGTTCGCATTTACGGTTTTCCACGGGCTTCGGCCTAGCATTTACTGCTTTAGGGACTTCGGGTCCCCGGACTTCGTGTCCGCACTTTACTACTTTCCACGGGCTCCGTCCTAGCATTTGCTGCTTTAAGGACTTCGGGTCCCCGAACTTCGTGTCCGCATTTACTGCTTTCCACACAAACGAAATGGACCACGCGAATGAAACTCGCACCCGAACGGGTTGTCCTTTCTTGTTCATAGCTCTAGGTGTTTCCAACTCCCTAAAGCGTAGGGTATCGGTGAATCATGGAATGACGGTTATGCCCTTGGATGATAAAATTGTGATGTTCGTGTATAAATTGGAGATTTGCGTCACGCGAAGGAGTCTAAGAAGGACTCTCGTGCCCCGACTCGGGCCGCCTCAAATTGGGCCCGGACTCGAGTCACGGCACGTGAGTATTCCCTAGACGTCAATTCTATTCGTGTTACGCATCTCGGTATTTTGAAATTGTGAGTTTTATTGGAAAAGGGCATTCACGCCTTTCCGTAAATCATCGATGCGTTTTACCAATTAAGGATCAATTAACCCGATTATTTAATCCAAGTGGTTTAATTAACCGAATGATTCGTCCTATTTCCCCGTTTGTGAAATTATTCGGTGGTGGTAATTTCATGTGGTTATCTCCGTTTTAATGGGGGATTGTTCAAAATTTATGTATCCATCATCCAATTATCATGTGAATAACGAAAATATGAGACACGGATACAAACAATCCCAAGGGACGATTCCAATCATGCCTTACATGCATAATATGCTTAAACTCAAGAACGAAATCTATTTCAACGAAACAAAAGAAAGTCGACGCCGTCAAGGTCTCTCAAACGCAAACGGACACACAAACACGTACACATGACACATAATATAACGAAATCCACAAAGAATGACGTCGACTCATACGATGGAAAAATGTGAAACATGGGAACCGACTCATTTCGGGATGGGAGAAACCACCTTAGACCCGTGTGGTCCAAGGGGACTCTCGGCCACACCCATCCAAGAGTGGCCGTGGGTCCTCATGGCTCACGCGAGTCAAGGGGGGCTCTCTAAACCCGATCTAAGCCTATTCCCACCATGCTAATACGTGGTACATGACAAAACAGCGGCAAAAGGGAACGGGGACCGGCTAGCTTCGAGGAAAGAGAAGTACCCTAGCCTCGGAGGAACCATAGAGGCTCACGGGTCACCCCCTCAAGGCTAGACCGTGGGTTCTATGGTTCGGCCGTGACTCGGGACCTCTCCCGCTTCGATCCACGTCGTCTCCCCTCATGAGATATACATTCATGTAGTTTACGAGCATGATAGATAAAGTAAATAGATGCTGGACGTTGTATGGCATGCATGAGACATCCGGATCCGAGAAAAAAATGCAAGCTTTCACCTATCCCGAACCTTTAAAGCATATTAACACCACACGTAAGTAAATATCAAAGATCCTAACTCCTCTAAGTTAAAAGGGGTGTTACCTAGCCTCGATGTACGAGGGAAAGAATCGGGGAAGCGGCCACGAGAGTCGCAAGACTCGGTTTGGGCGGCTACGGGTGAGGGACCCGTAAGTGGGCAGGCGCGGCAGTCTCGGGAGAACGGCTTGGCACACTCGCTCCGATCACGGAACGGTGCAAGGTCGGGCTCGTTGGACTCCTAAGAGGCAGATCTAGGTGGGCACGGAGAGCTCCGAGCGTGCCGAACCCTGAATAAGTCGGAAATGGTGAGAGAAGTTCCAGTGAAAACACAGAAAAACTGGTTAGCGAAAATGGGCCAAACGGAGGTCGTGCACGGTTGGTCGGCCCTCGGATCGTGACCACCTCTTCACGAGAGAGGGTGAGGGTTGTGAGGAACCCTTTAAACTTGATGGCACGACTCTCCGAAGTCGTGGGAAGAAATGGCACGCGTGGAGGTGTCCGGTGCACGCGGGTAACGCCTAGGAGACCCGATTCTTCATGCGACCAGAACTCAACGTTGGGGGCTTCAAATGGAAAATCTAAGCCCGGAAATGGACTTAGGGGGTGGAAAATATGTAGGCTATGAAGTTTGAGAATTTTTGGGCTAAGTCGGGCCGGGTGGTTACCGGAATACCGGGTGGTTTTCCGGCGGTTTTGGCCGGTTTCGGCCTTGGTAAGGGGGGACGGAAGTGAGGGAGTGGGCTGAGGTTTGAGAGAGTCCTTGAGAGAGATTGGCTTGAGAGAGAGTGAAGTTCAAGAAGTGATTAAAGATAATGATGCAAAGGCTTATAAAGGGAGGCTTAATGAAGCAATTAGGGAAAGTGAAGTGTGCTTAGGAGGCCTAAGTATGGGCTGCCGAAAATGGAGGGAAGATTAGGGAGGGGTTTGTGTCTTGTAGAGTGTAGGGGAAGCAAGAGGGGTGATGGGTGTGATGGATGGGTGATGGGAGTTGATAGATGTGAGAGGAAGTGATGGGTGTAAGAGCCAAAATTTGAATTTGTGGAGGGGAGGGCTTGGAGCCGCCGGCCATGGGGGCTTGAGCCGCGGCTCGGGGCTGTCAATTCGAGCCGAGGGTTGAGCCGTGGCTTGGGGTTGAGCCGCGGCTTGATGGCTTGGCTTGGCTAGGCTGTGGGTCCCATTCGGTTGAGGGAAAAGCCGGGAAACGCTTGAAACTTGATTGAACGAGCATCCGACTTCCGATGTCCAATTAATTTGAAGATTTGGAATGCTTGAACTACGAGGATTTGAACGAGCCCGATATTGCCATACGTCGCGTGGACGAACGTCCGGGCGACTCGACGCCTCGAGAATCGATTTTGCCTCGTTCGGACGTTCGGAGTGGAATTTAATGCCCTTCGACCTCCGATTGATCTCTGTGCATTCTTGTATTTGTTTTGACGATCCTTTTGCCCCGTGAGGGATTGTTGGCTCGTCATCCTCGATCGGGGACCATTGGCCCGGGAAGACCTAGGGACTTCGACCGGGGTTTTCTCAGTGTGCTCTGAATGTCTTGAGGTGCTCGGGGCTCGTTGTGATCTGTGCTCTACGTGGACGTGCCCCGAAGGCTCGCCGGGAGACGTTCATGACCACTGAAACGTCCATCGGGAAACCGAGTCGAGTTCCGGAAGGTCATCTGAAGCTTGTTCCCCGGCCCTGATGGTCCCTGGGTGCCTGTAGGCCCGTTTTGAAGGGCCGTTTACTTGTCGGTGGAGTGAACCCCGGGAGCTATGTCAGAAAAGGCGTCCGTGGGGGATCGGGGTGTCCCGGCTTAAGCAGGATGTCCCGAAAATGCGCCCGGACGCGTCATTGGTCACTTTGGCACTGAGGGGGATTTATATTGGGCACCTTTCGGTGCTTCGGTGACTCGATGATGAATAGTGCCACAGTGTCAGCTCCGTTGTTTTCGGGGTTCTTTGTCTGTAAATTCTTCCGACTGCTCTCTTCAGCTTTTCTAATGGGCCCAGCTCTTCTTCTGTGGTTTATGACTCCGTGCTCGCCTATTTGCCTCCGATTGCCGGGTGATGAATAGTAACCCGGGCCTTGGTCGGAAGTCCTCCCGTGGGAGGCCGGTGGGCCAAAATGGGGTGCTGACAGCTTGCCCCTCTTTGGTTGCGTGCTCGATTAGAGGAGGTAACCAAAGATCATGAGAGGCATCCCTTTTTGGTCCCGGCGACCGCCTTGTTGTCACTCCCTGTAGTGGCTCGCCCCTCCGCATTGGATACTTAGGGAGGATATGCAAAAGTGCCCGAATCTGTCACAAGGTAATCATATGGTTGAGAAGCGGAAATTACGAAATGTAGATGAGGGGCCTAAGCCCACATGACAGTATGTGTAGGGCCAAGGCCCGTGGGAAGAAGTAAAGTGGACGCGAAGTCCGGAAAGCAATAAAGTTACTAGGCCGAAGCCCGAGGAAAGCAGTAAAGGTGGACGCGAAGTCCGTGGACGCGAAGTCCGGAAAGCGGTAAAATCACTAGGCCGAAGCCCGAGAAAAGCAGTAAAATGGACGCGAAGTCCGGAAAGCGATAAAATCACTAGGCCGAAGCCCGAGGAAAGCAGTAAAATGGACGCGAAGTCCGTGGACGCGAAGTCCGGAAAGCAGTAAATTCACTAGGCCGAAGCCCGAGAAAAGCAGTAAAATGGACGCGAAGTCCGTGGACGCGAAGTCCGGAAAGCAGTAAATTCACTAGGCCGAAGCCCGAGAAAAGCAGTAAAATGGACGCGAAGTCCGGAAAACGGTAAAATCACTAGGCCTAAGCCCGAGGAAAGCAGTAAAATGGACGCGAAGTCCGTAAAGCAGTAAAGTAAAGGCGGGACTCGGCCCTGCGAAGAGTGAAGACGGGACTCGGCCTTGTAGAAACGCGGCGGTGGGACTTGGCCCTGCATCAGAGGTGGTGGTGGGACTTGGCCCTGCAGATGGGACTCGGCCCTACAGAAGAGTAATGATGGGACTCGACTCTGCATAAGAATAAAGACGGGACTCGGCCCTACATAAGAGTAAAGATGGGACTCGGCCCTGCAGAAAAGTAAAGATGGGACTTGGCCCTGCAGAAAAGTAATGATGGGACTTGGCCCTGCAGAAAAGTAATGACGGGACTTGGCCCTGTATGAGAGTGGCGGTGGGTCTTGGCCCTGCAGATGGGACTCGGCCCTACAGAAAAGTAATGATGGGACTCGACTCTGCATAAGAATAAAGACGGGACTCGGCCCTACATAAAAGTAAAGATGGGACTCGGCCCTGCAGAAAAGTAAAGATGGGACTTGGCCCTGCAGAAAAGTAATGATGGGACTTGGCCCTGCAGAAAAGTAATGACGGGACTTGGCCCTGTATGAGAGTGGCGGTGGGTCTTGGCCCTGCAGATGGGACTCGGCCCTGCAGAAGAGTAATGATGGGACTCGACTCTGCATAAGAATAAAGACGGGACTCGGCCCTACATAAAAGTAAAGATGGGACTCGGCCCTGCAGAAAAGTAAAGATGGGACTTGGCCCTGCAGAAAAGTAATGATGGGACTTGGCCCTGCAGAAAAGTAATGACGGGACTTGGCCCTGTATGAGAGTGGCGGTGGGTCTTGGCCCTGCAGATGGGACTCGGCCCTGCATAAGAGTAAAGACGGGACTCGGCCCTTCATAAAAGTAAAGATGGGACTTGGCCCTGCAGACAAGTAATGACGGGACTTGGCCCTGCATGAGAGTGGTGGTGGGTCTTGGCCCTGCAGATGGGACTCGGCCCTGCATAAGAGTAAAGACGGGACTCGGCCCTGCATAAGAGTAAAGACGGGACTCGGCCCTGCATAAGAATAAAGACGGGACTTGGCCCTGCAGAAAAGTAATGACGGGACTTGGCCCTTCATAAAAGTAAAGATGGGACTTGGCCCTGCAGAAAAGTAAGGATGGGACTTGGCCCTGTAGAAAAGTAATGACGGGACTTGGCCCTGCATGAGAGTAAAGACGGGACTTGGCCCTACATAAGAATAAAGACGAGACTCAGCCCTGCATAAAAGTAAAGATGGGACTTGGCCCTGCATAAGAGTGAAGTCGGGACTTGGCCCTGCAAAAAAGTGAAGTCGGGACTTGGCCCTGCAGAATAGTGAGCACCTACGAATCTCGTGAGACCGGGAATCAACGTCTGCCGTGGTTTTAGCTGCTCGGCACCTGTGACCCTAACATCATTAGCAAGTCGTAGTGAGTCATTAACGATGTATTGGTGTACCAATGCTTATGAAGATGATGTCATTGTGACACACGACGCTTCAGTTTTGGGTTCCCTAGGTGACCCGTAAAGAACTTTGCTTCGGTAAATACGACTGGATTCCGCTTTCAAAGGCCTCGAGGCGAGGCCTTCAGGGACTTTCTTGACCACGCGTGGGTATATTAAGACGTCCTCAGTGACGCCCTAACGACTTCGTCGATTGTTCGACGCGCTTGTCGGCTTAGGACCCTTCTCGTCAGGGTAGCGCAAGGCGGCTGCGTTTGTGACCCGTATGGGGAGTTCTGCGCAAATTTGACCAGACCTCAGTCTAGTCTTCCCAAAGTGTTATGACTAGGCTCCCGGAAAGGAATGTCTGAGATTTTGGCTTTGTGGTAGTCGATTGAGGGGTGACTGTGATCCAGTTTGGAGTTATGTAAATGATAAGGAGAAAAGAGAGAGCTTAGAGAGCACGTTGCCCCAAGCTAAAAGGATACACGGGTTCACGCCTGCAGCGAAATGTACCCCCCTTCTTGTCTTTCCGCGATATGGGCTGTGCCAAACTCCTCGGATGACGTGCTCTGTTGTCCAGTATGCCTGGGAAAGAATCCGCCTTGGAAAGTTGGATTGTATTGAAAAACCGATCGGGGATCGCTTTGGAGTGGATAACCTGGCCATTTCCCTTGGGGATCCCTAGCTCGCGCAGTGTGCGAGAGCCTAGGGTGACTGTTTTGTTTATCTCTCGTTTTGCTCTCCTTTTGCTACGGTCACCCACCTCGGGGCCGTACCTCTCAACCTAAAGGGGATGAACTCTCCTTTTGCCACGACCGCCCGCCTTGGGATTTTCAGTCGTGCCTCTCTTTTGCCCTAATTTTTGCCTAGGCCGCCCCCAAAGGGGGGTTTTCGACCTAGCAGGCTCGATTCTTTTGTCTCTCGAGTTTGCAAGGGTGAAGGGTTCGAAAAATTCGACCTCCGAGTGCGAGATATTTTGTCTTCGTCAAGGAGTTGCGACTGCTGCCCCCCTTTTTGTTGGGGTTTGTTGATTTCTTTGGATTGGCGGAGCCGGTGCTTTGGTGAACCTCGGCATTGGCCCATTTTTTTGTTGGCGGGTTTTTCCCGCGTCTTTTCGCTCTCTCTTCTCTTCTTTGTTGGCGGGTTTTTCCCGCGTCTTTTCGCTCTTTTTTTCGCAGCTGGGGTTTGTTTTGTGCCCCGTGCCTTTGTTTGAAACTCCTCGACTTTGTATTGCTGAGATGCTTTAGTGTACTTGACCCAATCCCACTTCATGGGGAACGGTCTTCTCGGAAGCTTGACTCTTAGGCACTCGGAAGTCGAACTTCGTCATTTGCCCTTACAAGTACTATAAGTGAATTTCCCCTATTGTCTAAGAAAAGAAAATGTAGGATTGCTCCGCGAATAAACAACCGATGTTGCCCCTGTACGAATGTCCAAACGGGGATGCCCCAGTCTTCATTTATTAAGTTGGCCCGTGGCAAGCTTCTGGTGCGATATCCCCGATCGTTTCTTGCTGTTCAATACAGTGTGTGCCTCTTGGATGGTGCACGCTATTAAAGTTGTCGGATGTTCAAGGAAGACGGTTGCGTCGATGCTGAGTAATTCACTCAATTGTCTTCGTCTTCAGCTCCGTAGGGGGGTACCTCATGGTCGGACCCTTCCCCGATCGAAGTAAAAGGGTGAAGGGCCCGATAGAGTTCTCGAGGAGGTGTGAACCCGCGCATTGCTCTTTGCCTGGCGTGCCCCTGTGAAACACGATAAAGAAAATGATGTATTAGGCGATTATGCGGTGAAATGTGTGGTAAGAAATGTAAGGTGGACCCATGGGAAGTTCCCTCATCTAGCGCGCGACCCGCGGGTATCGCGCGTAGGGGACACTCAATTCCGGGAGTCTAATCATCACCACCCTGGGGTGG
This sequence comes from Punica granatum, assembly GCF_007655135.1. Classification (NCBI taxonomy): domain Eukaryota; kingdom Viridiplantae; phylum Streptophyta; class Magnoliopsida; order Myrtales; family Lythraceae; genus Punica; species Punica granatum. Next base: position 19,904,455 of record NC_045131.1, read on the forward strand.
TCAGACTGTGATTGTGAGCCGTATAGGCGTACTTTCCCCAATTGCGGGTTGGCATTCGCAGCCGTCTTAAGAAAGACTCGAGGAGCCGGGTCCCAAGAGGACTGGCGAGTTGAACAGATCGACGAAGCCAATAGGGCATTCTGAGGACTGTCCCAATGCATTAAGATAATGTAAAGAGGGGGTTTAAAGAGGAAAATGTGTTTGCAAGGTGCATGGTTCTCCGTCTGTTGGTTAGTATCCCCTGCGGTGAGTGGCTTGGCGTCTCAAAAGCGCAGCTCGGAATAACACAAGACACTGTGTCGGTTGGTCGCGCTTAAGCGAAACCTAGCAATGAAAATAATTCTTTTCAGCAGGCGAAAGTGCTTGAAATAAATGAGGAGAAAGAGTGTACAGATGAGACGATTTCAAAAGCATGCGAAGGTATTTTCATTAAGATCAGCATTTGAGTTGCAACAAAAGTCCCTTTTTCGCCGTGCGGTTTATAGCCTCGACTGCACGCAGGGAACGCTTTTTCGTAGGTGGTCTCATGGGGAAATCGACCTTCCCTCTTTGACAATGTTCTTGTCCCTAGGACAAATACCGATCAGATTGATAGCCGCGTCAGAGCTTGATCCATGGTCGGGGAGAGGATTAGCCTGAACACTTGGTGGCTTGAGTTTTTTGAAAGAGAGTTGGTTCTTCTCGATCAGCTCTTGCAACTTGCCCCGGAGGGTGTAACAATCGTCCGTAGTGTGCCCCGGAGCACCCATATGGTATTCACAACGGAGATTCTGATCCTGATTCGCGGGATTGAACTGAGGATGAGGGGCCGCGGGTCTAATTTCTTTAGCTGCCAGAAGTTGGCGGTAGACTTGTGACTGGGGAACCGGTAAAGGCGGGTATTGCGGACGTGGCCTAGCCTGCCCTCCCTGTCGAGGTTGCAAGTTTGGGGTTTGTTGAGCCGTTGGGGGAGCTCCTGAAACCAGGGGCTCATTTGGAGGCGCCCAATGAGGGGTAGACGCGTAACTGTGACCATGTGGATGCGGGACCCGTGTCGGAGGGTAAGCCGATGGTGCCGAGTAGTTAATCGGCAGGGCCGGGTATTGCTGCTGGTATGGCATGGGTGTTTGGCGTCCAAGGCTGACGGCATTAACAGACGCATCTCTGCCCTTTTTGTTACTCGTTGGTGATGGCGCAGTAGTGGTGTTCTTTGATGACTGTTCCTCCTTTTCGGTCGATCCGTCTATCTTTCCAAGCTTGATGCCCATGTCAAGCTTCTTCCCAGCGTCGATTAGATTGGAGAATGAGGAAGTGTGGGCCAACAAATGTGAGTAGTATATTCCCCTCAGCGTGGAGTGAAATAGCTGGATCTGTTGTGTCTCGCTGATCGGCGGGATATGCTTCGCCGCTTGGGTGCGCCACTTGGTGGCGTATTCCTCGAACCTTTGGCCTTGTGCCATCTCTTTCGTGCTCAGCTCTAGGAGGGTGGGAGGCGTCTCCGCGCAATATCGGTATTGGTCGGTGAACTTCCGGGAGAGATCCTCCCACGTCGGGATGTCCTCAGCCTTTAGTGACATGAACCAATCGAGGGCCGATCCCGACAGGCTATCTTGGAAGGAGTTGATAACAAACTCCTCGTATTCCCAATATTGTAGCATCTTTCCTCGGTAATGGCGGAGGTGGTGGCGTGGATCTGTCGTGCCCTCGTAAGTCTTGAATTCCGGGATCTTGAACTTTGAGGGCAGCCGCATACCCGGGAATAGGCCGCAGTCACCGTAGCGTGCGTCGGGACGAGCATCACCCGCTTGTAGGGCCCGTATCGTTTCTTCCATCCTCCTGAGCCTTCGCTCCTGTTCGGTGTCGGCTTCGGGGAAGAAATGCGTCGGTGAGGCGAACTGGGCCGCATGAATTGGCATGCCCGGTTCGTGGAAGGTGGTGCTTACGGGGGGCGGTGCCTGGTAGGAGAGGCTGGCGTGAGGCTGTAGAGGCGGATAGGGAGGAAGCTCCGCTGCTTGAAGATGAGTCGGAGCAAGTGTACTGGATGCCGGGAGAACCATCGGTGGAGGTACCGTGTGGGCCGATATGGGCACGGGCGGAGGCACGGACAGGACGTGCCCCGAGGATAGGAGGGTCGCCGGTGGAAGAGGGACGGCCGTGGGGGCCGGCGGTGGCGGATATGGGCTGGTGAAGGGGTGGGCCGTGGACGTATACAGCGTTGGTGGTGCGGGAGCTTCAACGTTCTCCGGGGCTTGGGTCGGTGGAGCCCACGGGGTTGGATCGACTGTTGGTCCCGGTCCCGGGGGAGGAGTAGAACTCGAGGAGGCCCGGTTAGGTCCTCTGAGCAAGGCGAGCAGTTCCGCCATATTAGTGGCCATTTGGTTGACCGTGCCCTCGAGGGCCGCAATGCGGGCTTGGTCATTGGTGGCGGCGGATGTTGGTGAGACCGGTGGGAGAGGCGCCCCTGAAGGTGCCGGGGGTGGGAGATGCGTCGGAAGGGCGCCAGAGTATGCCGGGAGTACGCCCGCAGGAGTAAGAGGTGGTAGAGCGTGTGTCTGCGGTGGTTGAGAGAGAGTCGGGACCGAAGGGTTGACTTCTTCGGAAATATCGACGTGATCTCCTTCCGCCATCCTGAGACGTTGACGAGTCGGGTAGCGGTGTGACGCCAGTGGTAATCACCTAGATTCCAAGAATGTGTAAGGACATACACCAATATCTCAAATGATAAGTGCGGAATTAAGTAAAGTGACAAAATGTATGGGATGCATGAGCTTTAAAAACACTAATGTCATTACATTGATTAGTTCCAGGTTCCATGGTTTTCACAAAATAGAACAATCGGGAGAAAAGAAAGGAACATAAACATAAAGCCGACATCCCTTTGCGCTCGGTGGCCGCTCGAAAGTGGCGTGGGCCCGAGCGAGGGCAGAAATGGGTGCGTGAATCTGAGCCAACCCGCTCTAAAGCTCTCTGTGGTCAGTGAGTTTCGCGTGAACGTCCGCAAGCTCACAACGGAGTCGATCTCTCTTCTTCGATGGACTGCAGCTCTGTGCGCATGACTCCTTGGACTGAGCTCTCCGCGTCTGGAACGTCTGCATGCAGTGTGCGGGGAATCCGTGGCAAACGTCGTCGACGAACGGGTGTGAGTCCCTGCGGATGGAATTGCGCCACATATGCTACGGTGGCTGAGAAAGCTCGTTCGTTGTCGGTAGGGTGCCCCGGGAAATGGAGCTCTTGAACGGTGCGCGTGTTCCATAGACGTTGAACTTCTCTAATCCGCAGAACTCTATCTGGAAGTAAAGTTACAATATCCGTCCACGTGAAGCGGTAGGGAGTGCGGTCTGCTTCCCTAGGAATATCCTGTAGGCCGCCAAGTTGTCTGATGACTCGGGCTGGGAAAACAAGTGTGCTCCCTAAGTGACTGATCAGAGGGAGTCCTATGATTGTAGGACATCCAATGGTCATGGGACCACCGGGATTCCAGCGAGCAGCCCACAAAAACTGTGCCGGGGTGAGTCTCTTGAAGAACTGGATCCAGTCAGTGTAGTCGCGATCGGAGGGCCGAAACACTTGAAGCAGGCGAGCGATGAGTGAACGCTTGTCAGTGGTGCGGGAAAAGGGATGTGATGAACAGAATGGCCTGATGTGCCCGAGGAGCCAAATCTGAAGAAGATGCGGAGCTCCTCTCATTTTACCACGTCGAACCTCTCGTACATAGTCAAGAGACCGAATGGTCTCAGCCAAGACGGCTTCTACATAACTATGGCCCCCTACCACTTGGAGGACAACTTGGGCCAGTGCCCCGTCTATGAGATTCGACGAGTGGGGGAACAGGATGGTCCCGAAGATGAGCAAGAGGAACCCGTGACAGGCGTCACGCTGGTATGATTCCTCCCTGGCATTGAGAGAACGAGCATGTATGAAGTCTATGAGCCATGCGGTCCTAATGCTATGCTCCCGCCCATGTTGAAGTTCAAGACGAATTTCTTCGTCGCGGAGATCTAAGAGGATGGCGAGTCTACTCTGTATTGTGGCGAATTGGTTGGGCACCACGATGTCGAAGGTCGGCGCGGGTCGCTGAATGAGCACCGTGTACTCCTCTACTGTAGGAGCTAGCTCTGACCCCTGAAAACTGAATACAGCCCGCTGAACGTCCCAATAACTAATAGCAGATTCAAGTAAGGTCCAATCAATGGGGGAATCAGCGAGTAATGGCAAGTCTCCTATGATGAGCCGAAGGAATGCACGGTCGACAGGGCGGAATGTGTTCCAGAGGCAAGTAATGTCTGCGGATGGCGTGATGACGTCATCGAGTCTGAGACAGGGATGCGAGCGATCCATCCTTACCTAGATGGGGGAGATGTCGACTTAACATTTTTAGGATCAAATCAATGTAATGTCCTAGAATTTTCGAAAAAATGTATGCAGTGCGAAAAGATAAACTATAGTTGTGTTCTTTACAGTATACATCACTCTTTCTTATAAAAACAACAAAATGCCCGTCCTAAAAAAAACTACGGGCCGACTCAAGGACTCGACTTTGGGTCGGTTGACGGCATGGAGGTAAAAATTGGTCCAGCATGACGGTCCCTGTGTATGCATGGTTTTCGGCGCTACTGGGAGAACCGCTAACTAGGGATGGGGGCTCCCGACTCAAGGGTGTGAATTCCTTGAAATCGAGCGAGGATCTTTGGGGGCCGGTTCGGTGGCATAGCCGACTCGATCCGTTCCCTTACTCGGAACCTCTGACTAACCTAGCTTCCTATATTGGTGCCCGTGGGATGTCGGACAAGGTCCCTAAGAATCTAGTATGATGTGCAATGCATGTGCAGGAAATAAGATGCGTAAAGTAGATAAGCGGGAAATGCGGAAAGCGGTAAATAGACAAGCAAACAAACAAGCGGGAACGAGCCCGAACCCTCTAAGCTTCCCCAGCGGAGTCGCCAAGCTGTGCGCACCCGAATTTCATCTCGTCGGGGCACGCATGCGCGCGCCTAAGCAAACGCGGCTTGGGAGTGTCCACCTTCCCGGGGACGCGCGACGGACGCACGTGAGAAGGAGTCGCCACTTGCCATTTTACGACCCGAAGGTCGAGGGCCGGCAAGTTACCCGGGTCTAGGGGTACGGGGTACACCTAAATGCTAAGGCAATGGTCGTGCGGAACCGAAAGTTCCGAATTCGGGGGTTCTATTACGTGCGGGCCTATATCCCGCACGCCCTTTCGGTACTCTACCTTGCTAGGTTTGCCATTTTTGTTTATTTGCCGCGTGATTTAGGGTTGCACTCGACTCGCTCGTTTTGACACCGTAAATTCGATAAGTTGATTGAGTTGGGCCAAGAACCCGAAAGGTGAGTAGGCCTGTGTGTTCGAGGGATCGGTTCGCTATATTGTCGTTACAGTTCATCGGACCAATACGGTCGATACCCTGCGCGAACCGATATCACGATTATTCAAGCTTACTCATCCTTCGGTGATGATAGACCAACTTAACCAATTCGATACTCGGACCTCTCGCTTGCCGATCGGGGATCCTTACAAATGAATGAATGAACATACAAATAAAATCCTCACAATGTTCTCTCGAATAATTACAAAGTGTAAATGAATAAGTAAATGGATCCCGATCGGTTTGCATTGGGCCAATATTCCGCTCCGGCTCACCGTGTAGTTTGAATAACCGATAAACAAATTAAGGCAACGCGGGCTCAAGGAGCCGGGGGTCGGGTCCAATCGAACCGACGATTTGCAGGAGAACCGGTTTGTTTCCACTGTAATCGTTGGACCGATCGAGCTCCCGGGTGATATCTAAACACGTTTCACGCGTCCAATCCAAATTGCCTTCCACATAGGCCATATTTGGAGTGTGATGGTGACTCGAGGCTAGATCCCATTCCGCACTCGGGTTGCACGCTCTCAGTGAGTTAAGAGGCATTGGACCTCGTGTTCGGTAGTTTGGGGCGTTGGACCCCGTGCAACACGTGACCTATGGGTTCGGACCCGTACCGCAATAAATCATCATATGCAAAGACAAGGCAGGAGAAAACTGATAAAACTGAGACAATACAGATAACAACTGACAACAACTGACAAGTGTCGGTGAATACAAACGAATTGTGTATTAGGCCGAATGTACGTGATTTAATCAGTCATTAACCGGAGTTGATTAACAAACAATGTATCTATCCTAGGCAAGCACAAGTGGCGGATTGGGATGAGGTTCTAAGCCAATTACATACGTGTGTTTGTTTTATGACTCTCATTCAGTTAAGTGTCACTGTGGTTTCACCGAATTAACCAAACTCGTGTTTCGACTCTAGATTGGAATCTAATATTCCGCCTATCCATTATCTAATATTTGAATAAGTCGGGTGCACAATTAGTCCGGTCCTTGGTGTTTTGTAACTGAAATAAAATACTCCCCACCGAATCTATGATAGAAAGAAAGAAACACCGAAAACAAACGAAATGGACCACGCGAATGAAACTCGCACCCGAACGGGTTGTCCTTTCTCGTTCATAGCTCTAGGTGTTTCCAACTCCCTAAAGCGTAGGGTATCGGTGAATCATGGAATGACGGTTATGCCCTTGGATGATAAAATTGTGATGTTCGTGTATAAATTGGAGATTTGCGTCACGCGAAGGAGTCTAAGAAGGACTCTCGTGCCCCGACTCGGGCCGCCTCAAATTGGGCCCGGACTCGAGTCACGGCACGTGAGTATTCCCTAGACGTCAATTCTATTCGTGTTACGCATCTCGGTATTTTGAAATTGTGAGTTTTATTGGAAAAGGGCATTCACGCCGTTCCGTAAATCATCGATGCGTTTTACCAATTAAGGATCAATTAACCCGATTATTTAATCCAAGTGGTTTAATTAACCGAATGATTCGTCCTATTTCCCCGTTTGTGAAATTATTCGGTGGTGGTAATTTCATGTGGTTATCTCGGTTTTAATGGGGGATTGTTCAAAATTTATGTATCCATCATCCAATTATCATGTGAATAACGAAAATATGAGACACGGATACAAACAATCCCAAGGGACGATTCCAATCATGCCTTACATGCATAATATGCTTAAACTCAAGAGCGAAATCTATTTCAACGAAACAAAAGAAAGTCGACGCCGTCAAGGTCTCTCAAACGCAAACGGACACACAAACACGTACACATGACACATAATATAACGAAATCCACAAAGAATGACGTCGACTCATACGATGGAAAAATGTGAAACATGGGAACCGACTCATTTCGGGATGGGAGAAACCACCTTAGACCCGTGTGGTCCAAGGGGACTCTCGGCCACACCCATCCAAGAGTGGCCGTGGGTCCTCATGGCTCACGCGAGTCAAGGGGGGCTCTCTAAACCCGATCTAAGCCTATTCCCACCATGCTAATACGTGGTACATGACAAAACAGCGGCAAAAGGGAACGGGGACCGGCTAGCTTCGAGGAAAGAGAAGTACCCTAGCCTCGGAGGAACCATAGAGGCTCACGGGTCACCCCCTCAAGGCTAGACCGTGGGTTCTATGGTTCGGCCGTGACTCGGGACCTCTCCCGCTTCGATCCACGTCGTCTCCCCTCATGAGATATACATTCATGTAGTTTACGAGCATGATAGATAAAGTAAATAGATGCTGGACGTTGTATGGCATGCATGAGACATCCGGATCCGAGAAAAAAATGCAAGCTTTCACCTATCCCGAACCTTTAAAGCATATTAACACCACACGTAAGTAAATATCAAAGATCCTAACTCCTCTAAGTTAAAAGGGGTGTTACCTAGCCTCGATGTACGAGGGAAAGAATCGGGGAAGCGGCCACGAGAGTCGCAAGACTCGGTTTGGGCGGCTACGGGTGAGGGACCCGTAAGTGGGCAGGCGCGGCAGTCTCGGGAGAACGGCTTGGCACACTCGCTCCGATCACGGAACGGTGCAAGGTCGGGCTCGTTGGACTCCTAAGAGGCAGATCTAGGTGGGCACGGAGAGCTCCGAGCGTGCCGAACCCTGAATAAGTCGGAAATGGTGAGAGAAGTTCCAGTGAAAACACAGAAAAACTGGTTAGCGAAAATGGGCCAAACGGAGGTCGTGCACGGTTGGTCGGCCCTCGGATCGTGACCACCTCTTCACGAGAGAGGGTGAGGGTTGTGAGGAACCCTTTAAACTTGATGGCACGACTCTCCGAAGTCGTGGGAAGAAATGGCACGCGTGGAGGTGTCCGGTGCACGCGGGTAACGCCTAGGAGACCCGATTCTTCATGCGACCAGAACTCAACGTTGGGGGCTTCAAATGGAAAATCTAAGCCCGGAAATGGACTTAGGGGGTGGAAAATATGTAGGCTATGAAGTTTGAGAATTTTTGGGCTAAGTCGGGCCGGGTGGTTACCGGAATACCGGGTGGTTTTCCGGCGGTTTTGGCCGGTTTCGGCCTTGGTAAGGGGGGACGGAAGTGAGGGAGTGGGCTGAGGTTTGAGAGAGTCCTTGAGAGAGATTGGCTTGAGAGAGAGTGAAGTTCAAGAAGTGATTAAAGATAATGATGCAAAGGCTTATAAAGGGAGGCTTAATGAAGCAATTAGGGAAAGTGAAGTGTGCTTAGGAGGCCTAAGTATGGGCTGCCGAAAATGGAGGGAAGATTAGGGAGGGGTTTGTGTCTTGTAGAGTGTAGGGGAAGCAAGAGGGGTGATGGGTGTGATGGATGGGTGATGGGAGTTGATAGATGTGAGAGGAAGTGATGGGTGTAAGAGCCAAAATTTGAATTTGTGGAGGGGAGGGCTTGGAGCCGCCGGCCATGGGGGCTTGAGCCGCGGCTCGGGGCTGTCAATTCGAGCCGAGGGTTGAGCCGTGGCTTGGGGTTGAGCCGCGGCTTGATGGCTTGGCTTGGCTAGGCTGTGGGTCCCATTCGGTTGAGGGAAAAGCCGGGAAACGCTTGAAACTTGATTGAACGAGCATCCGACTTCCGATGTTCAATTAATTTGAAGATTTGGAATGCTTGAACTACGAGGATTTGAACGAGCCCGATATCGCCATACGTCGCGTGGACGAACGTCCGGGCGACTCGACGCCTCGAGAATCGATTTTGCCTCGTTCGGACGTTCGGAGTGGAATTTAATGCCCTTCGACCTCCGATTGATCTCTGTGCATTCTTGTATTTGTTTTGACGATCCTTTTGCCCCGTGAGGGATTGTTGGCTCGTCATCCTCGATCGGGGACCATTGGCCCGGGAAGACCTAGGGACTTCGACCGGGGTTTTCTCAGTGTGCTCTGAATGTCTTGAGGTGCTCGGGGCTCGTTGTGATCTGTGCTCTACGTGGACGTGCCCCGAAGGCTCGCCGGGAGACGTTCATGACCACTGAAACGTCCATCGGGAAACCGAGTCGAGTTCCGGAAGGTCATCTGAAGCTTGTTCCCCGGCCCTGATGGTCCCTGGGTGCCTGTAGGCCCGTTTTGAAGGGCCGTTTACTTGTCGGTGGAGTGAACCCCGGGAGCTATGTCAGAAAAGGCGTCCGTGGGGGATCGGGGTGTCCCGGCTTAAGCAGGATGTCCCGAAAATGCGCCCGGACGCGTCATTGGTCACTTTGGCACTGAGGGGGATTTTTGAAGCCCCATATTGGGCACCTTTCGGTGCTTCGGTGACTCGATGATGAATAGTGCCACAGTGTCAGCTCCGTTGTTTTCGGGGTTCTTTGTCTGTAAATTCTTCCGACTGCTCTCTTCAGCTTTTCTAATGGGCCCAGCTCTTCTTCTGTGGTTTATGACTCCGTGCTCGCCTATTTGCCTCCGATTGCCGGGTGATGAATAGTAACCCGGGCCTTGGTCGGAAGTCCTCCCGTGGGAGGCCGGTGGGCCAAAATGGGGTGCTGACAGTGCTGGTCTACGATCGAGAGTTGGGTCATGCTCTGTTTGTGGAGCTGTCACTTTCTGTCTTTGTAGTGGAAAGATTAGACTTGCTCCTTGAAGTATCGCTTGGATGAATTTGTATCCAAGTCGATTTTGGATTTCAGATGAGCCTGAAAGCAGTAAATGCGAGGCGTCAAAACCTGAAAGCAGTAAATGAGGGGCCGAAGCCCAAAAGCAGTAAATGCTGGGCCGAGGCCTGAAAGCAGTAAATGCTGAACTGAGGTCCGATGCAGTAAATGCATGCTCGATAGGAAAATGCAAGAGATGTAAGAGCAAAGGTCAATGCTGAGGAATAGCGCAAGGCGCTGCAATGCAGTGACGCCGATTTGCTTGCGGTATTGCTCTATGGAGCAGGGATGTGGACTTAGTGTTGAAATCCCAAGGAGCTGGATGGATGGGAGACTTTTGTTGTCTCAATTGTGGTCGCTTAGTATTCAGGCTGTCTTCTTGTTGAGAATTTCCTGCAATGGGAAAAGAAAACCATGAAGGAGCATGAACCGTTCAGCATTTCAATGCAAGAGTATAGGGAAGCGATCTGGTCTGGTAGGTGTCGTGCGAGCACACCGAGAGACATGCATTGATACGTTGAGCAGGCATGTATGAGTTGGTGTGAACATGCTTGGACATGTGTGAGGCGTGCTCCATCGCTGGTAGATGCGCTGGGTCACGCAGAGGGACGTGTGTCCGATCACGCAGTGACACTCTCTTTTAGGAAGAAGTTAGTGTTGGTTAACTTCGCCTGGGAAGGTTGATCGGCCCTCGGGCCACAGTTCGTCTTGCTGTGGAGGAAGGGTGAAGGCCGCGAGTGGCTTGCCCGCTAAAGTGGGCACGACTCGCCTATCGTGTGGGGTGGGTGGCCGGGCTGGACGGCCTCTGGTCATAGCACGTCTCGCCATGGAGAGGTGAAGACCGCAAGTGGTCTACCCGCGAAGGTTAGCACAACTCACATGTCGTACGGGGTGGGTGGCCGGGCTGGACGGCCTCTGGTCATAGCACGTCTCGCCATGGAGAGGTGAAGACCGCAAGTGGTCTACCCGCGAAGGTTAGCACAACTCACATGTCGTACGGGGTGGGTGGCCAGGCTGGACGGCCTCTGGTCATAGCACGTCTCGCCATGGAGAGGTGAAGACCGCAAGTGGTCTACCCGCGAAGGTTAGCACAACTCACATGTCGTACGGGGTGGGTGGCCGGGCTGGACGGTCTCTGGTCATAGCACGTCTCGCCATGGAGAGGTGAAGACCGCAAGTGGTCTACCCGCGAAGATTAGCACAACTCACATGTCGTACGGGACATGGTAGTTGCTGTGCAAACATCGGATGCAGGCAATGTATGAGTTTTCAAAAGCTAATGTCGTTGCATTGATTTGATTCAAGTTCCCAGATTTACGAAGATGGTTCATTTGAAAAAGGGAACTTAAGCAATAAACCAATGCAATGTTCTAGTTTATTTGAAAACCTGCATGAAGAATAAATTATAATTGTATCTGTTACAATGTACATCGCTCATTATAGAAAAACAACAAAAGGCCCGCCTAAAAGAAAAACTACGAGCCGACTCAAAGACTCAACTTTTGGGTCGGTTGACGGCATGAAGGCAATTTTGGTCCACCATGACGGTCCCTGTTTATGCATGGTTTAGGTGCTACCGGGATAGCAACTAACTAAGGATGGGGGCTCCCGACTTAAGGGTATCATTTCCTTGAAATCGGGCGGGATTCTTTTCAAGGCCTAAGCGACAGTCGAACCGCGCGCCGTACCCCTACTTCGAACCCCTGTCTAACCTAGCTTCCTAGATTGCCGCTCGTGGGATTTCAAGCGTGGTACCTAAATCCACTAGAATGATGCAATGCAAGTGCAGAAAGTAAAGGTGCATAAAGTAGATAAGCGGAAAATTGCAGGAAGCGGTAAATGAACATGCAAGCAAGCAAACGGGATCGAGCCCGAACCCACTAAGTATGTCCCCAGTGGAGTCGCCAAGCTGTACGGACCCGAATGTGGACTCTCGTCGAGGCCCACATTGCGCGCTTTTGGATCGCGCGGCTTGGGAGTGTCCACCTTCCCGTGGGGACGCGTGACGGACGCGCGTGAGAGAAGGAGTCGCCACTTATCATTTTACGACCCGTAGGTCGAGGGCGGATAAGTTACCCGAGTCTAGGGGTATGGAACACCTAGTTTGTCGTTAAGGCATTGATCTGTGCGGAACCGGAAAATCCGTGTTCGGGGGTTCATGTTACGTGCGGGCCTATATCCCGCACGCCCTTTCGGTACTCTGGTTTGCTAGGCTTGCATTTTTGTTTTATTTACCGCATGAATTAGGCTGCACTCGGCTCACACGTTTTGACACCGTAACTTCGATGAATTAAACGATGTCGGTGGAGAAGCTGAGAGAGAAGTAAACCCGTGTGTCGGGGAATTGGTTCACAATCTTGCGTTACAGTTCATCGAACCATGGAGGTTGAATCCCTGCGTGAACCAGAACCGCGAGTTCTTGGATTTACTTGTATCTGGGCAAGCATTAGACCGATTCGATTAATTCGACTCTCGGACCGTTCGCTCACCGACTGGAATTCTTACAGAATAAATGTACAAAATAAAATCCTTACAATGCTCTCGAAAACAATAAATACAAATTACAAATGGCCGAATTCCAGTCGACTCGCGTTCGGTTATTATTCCACTCTAACTCACCGTGAGTTTAGGGAAAAAGACTGAAGAACTGAAATTCAATGGACACTTTTCACTGAATAGGGCGTTGGACCCTGTGGTGTTGATTAGGGCGCTGAACCCTGTGCTCGATGATTAGGGTGTTGAACCCTAATATTATTCGGCCTAGGGATCAAGCTCGACCCGTATGGCAAACAAGTGCGGAAAGATAACACGCAACATGTTAATAATAGACAAGGTGTTTTGTATTTACCGAATGTACGTGGATTAACAAGTTTATTAATCCAAAAGTGTTTTTGCAAGCAAATGCCATATGCTAAGCAATCAAACACGTGCCAATGTTTTAGTATTCTGCTTTTGTTGGAAATTTGGAAAAGAGAATCGAATATCACGTGTGTAGATTGCTTTTATAGTGATTCGGTGTCGTGACACTGAATTACCACCGAATTGATCCAAACTTGTATTTTGACTCTAGATTTGGAACCTAGAGTTCCGCCTAACCATTTTCTAGGATTTGGTTAAGTCGAGTGAAATGATTAGTCCGATAACTGTATTTTGATACAGAATACCCAACTGACATCTTAAACTGCGCTAGGATGTCGGCGAATCACGAAATGATGTTCTTGCCCTTGATTTGAAAATTTGTTTTCAGAAAAGGAGAACAACACAATAAGGATTTGAAAGTATGAGGGTTTTGAAAAGGGCATTAACACCGTTTTGTAATTCGTCGACGCGAGTTACAAATTAATGTCCAATTCGTGCAAAGTTATTTAAATGGAATGAATTAACCGTGTGAACGTCCCGATTAACCCGTTCGTGGAATTAATGCTTAAGGTTATTGCCGAATACTTTAATTGTGAAAACGATTCGTGATTCGGCGACCAACACGAATCCGTAAGGATCGAGGATATTTGGTCCAATGACCGAAACTACCCTCGTAACCGAATGGACCCGAATGAGTCAACGATACCCGAATCCATGCATGTTTTGTTTTGAAAAGACATGTAATCGATGTTTTAACATGGAAATCGTGGAAATATCGAAATTACACTTTCGTACAATCCGAGAAATGAATTAAACTCGAAATAAGGAAATCATTCTTGATCCAAAAAGGGCCAAGAAGCCCTCGGCTTCACCTTGTCAAAGATGGCCGAATACTCTCATGGCTCGATTCAAATCACAAAGAATTTCCTTGTCTTGGTTTAATCATTTTTCGCATGCTCAAACATCAAACATCATGAATAACACGTTTTGACAAAAGCCGGTATTACCATGATTTGATTAACTCATTTAAACATGCAAACATTCACAAACATGTTATTTAAGGAATCGATAAAATAATACCGGCTTCATGCATGCAAGAACAACAAAATAAACTCGGAAAATAACTTGGATCGGGCTAAGGAGACCAATCTTAACCCGAAAAGAGCAACTCAAGTCTCGGCCATCCCATTTAGAGACTTGGCCGTGAGCTCACTTGCCATTTCCGGGTCGGGATGGTCTTCCAAACAACAATCCAAACCTTTTTCCGACATGCTAGCAAGTTATAAGGTAATACACATGCATAATATAACATAAAATTGCATAAAAGTTAAGTCTTGCAAGTTAAGTATGCATAAAATACCATAGTACTCCATAGCCATGCAAAAATATAAAAAGCCCTAACCCCTCTAAGTCAAGAGTGATTTACCTAGCCTCGGGATACGAGGAAAGAGTCAGGGAAGTGTTCGAGAGTCGAGTGACTCGGTTGAACGCTTGGAAGGATGCTCGGGTGCAAAGGATGCACGTTCGGGGAGCTAGGTGCACGGGGAATGCGGCTGGAATGCACGGGAGGCGCGCGGGCGAGCGCGGGCGTGCGCGCGGGCGTGCTCGGGCGTGCGCGGGGCGGGCGCGGGCGTGCGCGCGGGCGGGCACGGGCGTGCGCGCGGGCGTGCGCGGGCTTGCGCGCGGCTGGCACTGGCGGGTCACTATTCACCCGAGAGTAGCGATTTCACTTGAAATGCACTATTTGACCTGAAACAATAATTTAAAGACTTCAAATGGAAAAACCAATTTCACCAATGAACGCCATGGGTCCAAAATGAGTGGGATATGAAGTTTGAGAAATTTTGAGCTTAAGTCGGGATGATGAACATCGGCTTCCGACTTAAGAACTCAAGGCTCTCTTTTGATCTTTTCGATTTTCTTTTCTCTTCCTTCTAAGTGCTGAAGTTTTCTGGTTCTTGAGTGTTCTTGGCTATGGAGTTTGAGAGGATTTCTTGAAAGAGAAAGGTTGGAGAGAGTGTGTAAGAGGAGAAGTGATTATCTTAATCACTTTTGGGCCATTTATAGGCAAAGCTAATGACACAATTAGCAAAAGCAAGTGCTCTTAACCCCCATGCTTAGAAAATATCAAGCCTCATCCTCTTCCATTACATTAATGAAGAAGAGATAAGACATTGATGAGCATTGATGGAGGCTTGAGTGTTGTCTTCAAACTCTTGGATATTTTCAAGCAAGAGTGCAAGTTGGCTTCTTGCATTGAAGAAGAAGAAGAAGCTTCTAGAGTAAAGGATGACTCATCTTGAATAGCCCGTGGGTCCCACGACCGAAGAGGAGAAACCGGGAAAAAGCTCGGGTCTCGATTGATCGCGCATTCGAAGTTCGTGGTTTGAATTGAACGTCGAATTATCGATATACGCGAGGAAATGGATTTAATGAGTTAGAGATTGGCATTTTCCGTGAGAAATTGCCAAATGTCTGTATGAGGCTTGGAAGCCGGTTTTGCTCCTTTTATGCATTCAGAGCGAGGTTACCCACTTCTGACAGCATATCTTGTATCTGCATCCCACGTCGGTCATTTTGACATAAATTGTCAAATTACGTGGGCCCTTGAGGATGAATAGTGATTTTCTGCTCTGTTAAGTCGTTTTTCTGTATTCTGCTCAGGTTGTGGCTTGGATCATTGCTGATATCATCGTTTGGAAAGGTGAGCCAAAATGGGGTGCTGACACTACTCACATCTCCTGGCTCATACTTCCTCTTTCTCAGACCTGATTGAGGCAGGAAAGAAGTTGGATATGGGTGTTAAGCTTGGAAGAATTGAAGGCCCGTCAAGGAAGAAAGACGGAGAGACACCGAAGAAACAAACTGCCGGAATATCAAGAAGAGGCAAAGACGCGACTATTGGCATCGTCAATTCTGGACATCAAGCTCCACAGCCAATGTCGGTGGACTACACCCCTGTATTACCGACTTCTCAGGCGTATGCGCATCCCGTGCAGTATGTGCAACCTCATCAAACGCCGCAAGCTTATTTCTCAACTTCGCCCACTGTCATCCAGTCGCAACCTCCGCAACCGTGCCCTCCTGTTCAAGTTCAACAAGCTAGACCCCCGGCTTCGAGACCTCCTCAACCGGCTCAACGGGTTCCAGCTCCTAGAGCTCAACAAGACAGTGCTGCTCAACCGCGTTCACGCAAGCAATACACCAATTTACCAGCTCCCCCCTCTCACATATTCAGACAGCACTTGGCAGGCGACAAGATCAAAACAGAAGCACCAGGTCCCCGTTTCGATCCGTCCATGCATAACCAGAATCTTCGCTGTGAATTTCATCTGGGTGCTCCTGGTCATACTCTGGATACTTGTTGGAGACTCCGGGATAAAATCCAGGAGATGATTGATGCAAGACAAATCTCCTTTAACAAGGTCAAGCCGCCGAATGTCCGTGCAAATCCTCTTCCTGATCATGGATCAGGTTCAGGACCTTCTGTGAACATGATTAGCATTGCTGCTATTGAGGAGGAAGAAGACGCGCAAAAGGCCTCAACTCCATTTGCCATTAACTATGCTCCAGTAGAAGTCGCATTCGCTCCCGTCCCGTTCGTTATAGAAGTTCCTGCAAAGGAGCCTTATCACGATAGTCGAGTTCCCTGGACATATGAGAGCGAGGTTGCCAGTGCAGAACTGGAAATGAGCGCGATTGGAATCACGCGTTCAGGACGGGTTTATCAGGGTCCTGAGCCTGTTGACAAAGGAAAGGCTCCCGCTACTGAGTTCTCAACCGCTCCAAAAGCCGTGTCATTCTCTACAAAGAAGGTCACCGATCAAGAAGCCGAAGATTTCATGAAGGTGATCAAAGCAAGCGAATACAAAGTGGTCGAACAAATGAGCAAGTCACCAGCTCATATATTGTTGCTCGCATTGCTTTTGAACTCCGAACCTCATCAGAACGCTTTGCTGAAAGTTCTCACTGCGGCACAAGTCCCGAAAGATACTGCACCGAATAGAATCGAGGAGACGGTGAACTCTATTTTCTCGAATCAGATTTCCTTTTCGGAAGACGAAATTCCCACGGAAGGACAAGGACACTTGCGGGCATTGCAGATAGTTTGCAAGTGCAACAACCACGTCGTTGGTCGAGTCATGATCGACAACGGCTCTGCTCTTAACGTTTGCCCCGTCTCCACGTTGAAACAGATGAACGTGGACATGAGTCGCATTCGTGCAAGCAAGACCACCGTT
Organism: Punica granatum; assembly: GCF_007655135.1. NCBI lineage: Eukaryota > Viridiplantae > Streptophyta > Magnoliopsida > Myrtales > Lythraceae > Punica > Punica granatum. The sequence goes on from NC_045131.1 coordinate 19,921,496, forward strand.
CGAGCCTTTGACGGCTCTAAGAGAGTGGTGAACGGCGAAATTGATCTCCTAATTGATGTGGGTCCTTGCTCATTCTCTATTACCTTCCAGATCCTGGAAATACCCAATGCTTTCAGTCTCCTACTCGGAAGGCCAAGGATTCACGCCGCCGGCGCCATTCCTTCATCATTGCACCAGAAGTTGAAATTCTTTGCTGAAAGCAAACTCATCACTGTCAACGACGAGGAAGATTATGCAGTCTATAAGGAAACGGCCATCCCTTATATCAGCATTGGAGAAGATCAGAATCTCCCCTTCCATTCTTTCGACATGATCTCCGTAATTCGAGACTACGGAGAGGTCAGTCCATCACGAACTGATCGCATGATTGGAAAGGTTCTCTTGAAGAACAATTATGTCCCTGGAACTGGACTCAGGGCACGTGCACAGGGAATCCTTCGACCGATTGAAATGGAGGAATACCGCAATAGGAGGGGGCTCGGCTTTCGCCCCTCCTGCCATGAGATCATGCAAGCTCGTCGTGGAAAACATCTACACCGCCTTGCTGCATATTACGGGAAGCTCTGTAGGGGCATTCCGGTTCCACCGCTCTCACAGTTTTTTGCAGCACCACCGCAAATCATGGGAGGCACCTCCGAGAACCCGATCACTGAAACAGATGACTTCTCTTCGGATGCAATTGAAGTGTTTTTGGCTTTGCCATCCATATATGCCGTCACTGAGGAGACATCTTCTAAGGTTCATATCCGCCCTGTACGGGAGGATGAGGAGCTTACCAACTGGACTTCAATTCCGCTCTACTCAGCCATAGTTGCCGATGTGTAAGACGGTCTTTATACATAATGCTACCTGCATGTCGGCAACGCCATAAGCCACATGACAGAAGAGGGGTTTTTGTTATGGCTTGTTAATAGAATCCCTGCATGCTTTTTGATTTCCTGTGCCTAAATTCTCTCTCTTGCACTCACTTCTAACACCTTTAATTTCTAAAACAATTCACTTTCATGTCCAGGCTCCAATCGAATCCAAATCACGGATATAACGATTCGGATTCACTCGAAACACATCTCGGAAAGTCCCTACCCATATACTTCGGGGAAGGACTTGACGAGGACGGTCGCGTGCCCGAGATAGAAGAGAGTTTGCATCGTCTCAAAAACCACCAACTCACTTCTGTCGAGCCAACCGAAGACATCAACATAGGCAATGCAGAAGAACCACGCACCCTTAGAATCGTAACGGGACTCGACCCTGCACAGAGAGCCCGAATGGTCGACTTCTTGACAGAGTATCAGGAGGTCTTTGCATGGTCCTACGCCGATATGCCAGGCCTAGACCCCTCAATCGTAAAGCATTTCCTTCCGCTCGATACTGAAAGATTCCCACCCAAGCGCCAACACTTGCGACGTCAACGAGCTGACCTTCTCTTACGCATTAAGGAAGAAGTCATCAAGCAGGTAGACGCGGGATTCTTGGAGGTATGCAATTACTCTGAATGGGTAGCGAACATTGTTCCAGTGGAGAAGAAGAATGGGAAAGTCAGAGTCTGCATCGACTACCGAGATCTCAATAGGGCTAGCCCAAAAGATAATTTTCCGCTGCCTCACATCGATGTCTTGGTGGACAATACAGCCCGCCACACACAATTCTCCTTCATGGACGGTTTCACTGGATACAATCAGATTCAGATGGCCGAAGAAGACAAAGTCAAGACCACATTCATCACGATGTGGGGTACATTTTGCTACAAGGTCATGCCTTTCGGTCTCAAAAATGCCGGGGCAACCTATCAACGGGCAATGGTCACTCTCTTTCATGACATGATGCATAAAGAGATCGAGGTCTATGTCGACGACATGATCGCGAAGTCCAAAGAAGGAGAAGATCATTTGGTCAACCTCAAACGATTGTTCAACCGCCTCAAGAAATATAAACTCCGACTTAACCCAGCGAAATGCACATTTGGCGTCAAGTCAGGGAAATTGTTAGGGTTTATAGTTAGTGAGGAGGGCATCAAGGTTGATCCTGACAAAGTTAAAGCGATCATGGAATTGCCCCCTCCATCGACAGTGCGCGAAGTAAGGAGTTTCCTAGGACGGCTGAATTACATCGCACGTTTCATTGCAAATTGAACAGACAAGTGCCAACCACTCTTCCGTTTGCTTCGCAAAAATGCAGCGGTCGAATGGGATGATGAGTGTCAGAAAGCTTTTGATACCATCAAGGCATACCTAGTTCAACCACCGGTGTTGGTTCCACCTTCACCGGATCGTCCTCTCATTCTATACCTGACAGTACGCCGACAATCCATCGGATGCATGTTAGGGCAAAAGGACGATTCCTCTCATGCAGAGCGAGCAATTTATTATTTAAGCAAAAAGTTCACTGAAGGGGAGTCCAATTACCCTGAGATAGAGAAAATGTGTTGCGCACTCGTTTGGGTCATGCAAAGGCTCCGGCAATACACTCTCTACCATACTGTTCGCCTGCTGTCGAAGACAGATCCTTTGAAATATCTACTTAGCACTCCATCCTCCATGAGGAATATAGCAAAATGGCGTTGCCAACTGACGGAGTACGACATCGAATATGTGTCGCGCACATCAGTCAAGGGCCAAGCGATAGCAGATCATCTAGCAGAGTTCCCGATTGTCGATGACACACCGATCGACTCTGACTTTCCAGACGAAAGAATCCTCCAAATGAGTGGTGAGGAGGAAATTACCAGATGGAAGATGTACTTCGATGGTGCAGTCAATTCCACCGGGTCAGGTATTGGCGCAGTGCTGATATCCCCGGAAGGGCATCATTTCCCTGTTGCAGCGAAGATTGATTTCCTCTGCACCAACAACATAGCTGAATATGAGGCATGTATCCTCGGCTTGCAGGCGGCAATCGACCTCAAAGTCAAGGAGCTTGAAGTGTTTGGAGATTCCATACTCACAATCTTTCAGACACTCAAACAGTGGAAGACGAAAGATCCGAAACTGGTGCCATATCATGAGTACCTGGAAGACTTGACAGAGAACTTCAAGGACATTTCCTTTACATACACACCGCGCATGAAGAACCAGTTCGCCGATGCACTCGCAACGCTCGCTTCCATGGTTAGCATCACAAAAGAGAATCTCATCGAGCCCCTCGAGTTTGAGATTGCTCAGGGTCCTGCCCATTGCGATGTAATCGACTCTGTCAACGGCAAACCGTGGTATGCAGACATTAAACACTTGCTACAAACGGGTCAATTCCCAGCATTCACCGATCGACATGACCGGAGGACTCTTCGGCGCATTGCAGCAAATTTCTTCCTAAGTGGTGAAACCCTTTACCGCCGTTCATTCGATGCCACACTGCTTCGGTGTGTTGATGAGAATGAGGCACAACGCCTCATGGAAGAAGTGCATGAGGGAAATTGCGGACCTCACATGAACGGGCTCATGCTAGCAAAGAAGCTCATGCGACTTGGGTATTTCTGGTCCACCATGGAGACTGACTGCGTCAAACATGTCAGGCATTGTCACTTGTGTCAAGTCTATGCGAATCAGATCAGAGCACCACCCAACGAGTTGCATCTAATGGCTGCTCCGTGGCCCTTTTCAATGTGGGGCATGGACGTGATTGGTCCTATTAACCCCAAAGCATCCAATGGGCACTTGTACATATTGGTAGCTATCGATTACTTCACCAAATGGATCGAAGCTATCACCCTAGCATCGGTCACTACAAAAACTGTGGCACGCTTCCTCAAACGCGACATTATCGCGCGTTACGGAGTCCCTGCGACACTTGTCACAGACAACGCCAAGAATTTGAATAATGAGCTCATTGACGAGCTCTGTGCACAGTTCAAGATCCTACACTGCAACTCCTCTCCATATCGTCCACAAATGAACGGCGCGTGTGCGCACCCGAATTTCATCTCGTCGGGGCACGCGTGCGCGCGCCTATGCAATGCGGCTTGGGGAGTGTCCACCTTCCCGGGGACGCGCGACGGACGCACGTGAGAAGGAGTCGTCACTTGCCATTTTACGACCCGAAGGTCGAGGGCCGGCAAGTTACCCGGGTCTAGGGATACGGGGTACACCTAAATGCTAAGGCAATGGTCGTACGGAACCGAAAATTCCGAATTCGGGGGTTCTATTACGTGCGGGCCTATATCCCGCACGCCCTTTCGGTACTCTAGCTTGCTAGGCTTGCCATTTTGTTTATTTACCGCGTGATTTAGAGTTGTGCTCGACTCGCCCGTTTTGACTCCATAAATTCGATGAATCGATTGAGTTGGGCCAAGAACCCGAAGGATGAGTAGGCTTGCGAGTCAAGGAATCGGTTTGCTATCTTAGCGTTACAGTTCTTCGGACCATGACGATCGATTCCCTGCGCGAACCAAGACCATGATTATTTGAGCTCACTCATCCCTTGGTAACGATAGACCGACTTAACTGATTCGACACTCGGACCTCTTGCTCACCGACCGGGATCCTAACAAGTATATGAATAAACATACAAATAAAATCCTCACAATGTACACTCGAATAATTACAGAATACAACTGAATGAAATAAATGGATCCCGATCGGTTTACATTGGGCCAATGTTCCACTCCGGCTCACCGTGTGTTTCGAATAACCGATAAACAAATTAAGGCAACGCGGGCTCAAGGAGCCGGGGGTCGGGTCCAATCGAACCGACGGTTTGCAGGAGAACCGATTAATTCCCACTGTAACCGTTGGACCGATCGAGCTCCCGGGTGATATCTAAACACGTTTCACGCGCTCAATCCGAATCCACCTTCCACATAGGCCGTATTCGGAGTGTGACGGTGAATCGAGGCTAGATCCCATTCCGCACTCGGGTTGCATGCGCTCGGTGAGTTAAGAGGCATTGGACCTCGTGTTCGATAATTTGGGGCGTTGGACCCCGTGCAATACGTGACCTATGGGTTCGGGCCCGCACCGTAATAAATCATCAAAAGCAAGAATAAAACAGAAGAAAACTGATATAACTGACACAATACAGAAAGCAACTAACAACAACTGATAAGTGTTAGTGGATACAGACGAATTGTGTATTAGGCCGAATGTACGTGATTTAATCAGTTATTATCCGTGGTTGATTGGCAAACAATGCATCTAACCTAGGCAAACATAGAGGGCGGGCTAGGATAAGGTTCTAAGCCAATTACGTGTGTGTGTTTGTTTTATGACTCTTATTCAGTTAAGTGTCACTGCGGTTTCACTGAGTTAGCCAAACTCGTGTTTTGACTCTAGATTGGGATCTATATTCCCACCTATCCATTATCTAGGATTCGATTAGGCCGAATGTACGATTAATCCGGTTGTTCGTGTTTTGCAACTGAAATAAAATGTTTCCCACCGAATCTACGATAGAAAGAAAGAAACTCCGAAAACGAACGAAATGGACCACGCGAATGAAACTCGCACCCGAACGGGTTGTCCTTTCTCGTTCATAGCTCTAGATGTTTCCAACTCCCTAAAGCCTAGGGTATCGGTGAATCACGGAATGACGACTATGCCCTTGGATAATAAAATTGTAATGTTTGTGTATAAATTGGAGGTCGTATTACGCGAAGGAGTCTAAGAAGGATTCTCGTGCCGCGACTCAGGCCGCCTCAAATCGGGCCCGGACTCGAGTCATGGCACGTGAGTACTCCCTAGACAACAATTCTATTCGCGTTACGAGACTCGGTATTTTAAAATTGTGGATTTTTTAATGGAAAAGGGCATTCACGCCGTTCCGTAAATCATCGATGTGTTTACAAGTTAATGACCAATTTACCCAATTATTTATTCCGAATGATTTAATTAACCAAATAACACGTTCCGTTTCCCCGTTTGTGAAATTATTCGATAAGGGTGACCTTATATCGTGAGTATTATAGATTTAATGGATAATGATCTGAAATCGTCGCGTCTATCATGCGATCCTCACATAGCCAACGATAAAATATCAATGCACTCAATTCCAAGAAACGACCCCGAAACAACTAAGGAGGTCACCCTAGGCTCGGGAAGGGTTCGGGGGCATTCGGCGAATCCCGAAGGGGACAAACCGAATGGTCTCCCCAACCCAACTCGAGTTATGGGCGATCTCCCACGCCGATTCTAATTATTTCTTACATGCATAATACATCGACTACGGTAATATTGCAAATTTCAACCGAATCAAAATAGTCACAATCGTGAATGCGCAAACGAACACGTCAACATGCACAAACGAGGCATTTATAGGAACAACCAAGAATAACGTTGACCCATGCGGTAGTGAAACGGAGGAACACGGGAACTAACCCCCTCGGAAAGAGAGAAGCCTCCATGGACTCGTGTAGTCAAAGGGGGCTCTCGGTCACCTTTTTTCAAAAGTGACCGTGAGCCCTCATGGTTCACACGAGTCCAATGGGAGGTTCTCCAATCCCGAATCGAGCTTTTTCCCGTCATATTAGTACATTATACATGGTACATGACAAAATAACGACAAAAGGGAACGGGGACCGGTTAGTTTCGAGAAAGAAGAGGCGCCCTAGCCTCAGAAAAATCATGGAGGCTCACGGGTCGCCCACTCAAGGCTTGACCGTGGGTTCCATGGTTCGGCCGTGACCCGGGTCTCTTCCGTCTCGACCCACATCGTCTCCCCTCATGAGATACACATTCATCAACCTATAGGCATGATATAAAAAAAAGAAATAAACATGGAACGTTGTATGGCATGCATGGGAAGTTCGGATCTAAAGGAAAAATGACATCTTGCATGCATTCCGGTTATTTCAAGACTTCATTCGCACTTCATACATACAAACATCGAAGATTCTAACCCTCCTAAGTTGTAGTAAGATGTTACCTAGCCTCAGTGTACGAGGGAAAGAGTCGGGGAAGCGGCCACGAGAGTCGCAAGACTCAGTTTGGGGTCGCGGGTGGAGCAACCCGAGAGAAGACAGCCGCGGCTAGTCTCGGGAGAACGGCTTGGCACGCGAGCTCCGGGCACGGCACGGTGCGAGGTCGGGCTCGTTGGACTCCTAAGAGACGGATCTAGATGGCCGTGGGCAGCCCCGAGCGTGCCAAAGCCTAAATGAACCCGAAAGTGTGAGAGAAAGTTCGGTAAAAATGAATGGAACCCGGTATGGGGGAAACAAGTGAATGGTGGTTGTGCACAGTTGATCGGCCCTCGGATCGTGACCACCTCTTCACGAGAGAGGGTGAGAGTTGTGAGGAACCCTTTGAACGTGATGGCACGACTCTCCGAAGTCGTGGGAAGAAACGGCACGTCGGGAAGCTTGGTATCACGCGGGTGACGTTATCGGGACCCGACTCTCTTCACAGCTGGAACACGATGATGGAGGCCTCAAATGGAGAATCTAAGCCCGGAAATGGACTTAGGGGGTGGAAAATATGTAGGCTAGGGAGTTTGGTGATTTTTGGTTTAAGTCGGGTCGGGTGGTTACCGGAATACCGGGTGGTTTTCCGGCGGTTTTGGCCGGTTTCGTCCTTGGCAAGGGGTGGCACGAGCTATGGGAGTGGGCTGAAAGTTGAGAGGACTTTAGAGAGAAGTTGGCTTGAGAGAGAGTGAGAATGAAGAAGTCATTAAGTCTAATGGTGAAAGGGCTTATAAAGGGAAGACTAATGGCTTGATTAAGAGGAACTAATCGCGGTTAGGGGACCCTAAGTGGGCTGCCGAAAATCCCAAGGGGGATTAGGGTGGGGTAGATGTCTTGTAGAGTGTGGGGAAAGGAAAGGAAGGAGTGATGGGTGTGATAGGATGTGATAGGAAGTGATGGATGGATGGAGGGAGGTGATGGATGGGAGGGAAATTCAAATGTGTGGTGGGGGTGTGTTGGAGCCGACGGTGGGAGAGGCTTGAGCCGCGGCTTGGGCTGTCCAATCCGAGCCGAGGGTTGAGCCGTGGCTTGGGGTTGAGCCGCGGCTCGATGGCTTGGCTTGGCTAGGCTGTGGGTCCCATCCGATTAGGAGAAAAGCCGGCAAACGCTTGAGACTTGATTGAGCTCGCGTCCAACCTCCGATGTCCGATTAATTTGAAGATTTGGAATGCTTGAAAGACGAAGATTTGGATGAATCTAATATCGCCATGCGTCGCGTGAACGGGCGTTCGGGCGATTCGGCGCCTCGGGAGTCGGTTTTGCCCTGTTCGGACGTTCGGAGTGGAGTTTAGCGTCCCTTGATCCCCGATTGATCTTTGTGCATTCTTGCATTCGTTTCGGCGACCCTTTTGCCCCGCGGGTGATTGTTGGCTCTTCGTCCTCCGTCGGGGACCGTTGGCCCGGGAAGACCTAGGGACTTTGACCGGGATTTTCTCAGTGTGCCCTGAATGCCTTGAGGTGCTCGGGGATTATTGTGAGGTGCTCAGAGATCAATGTGGTCTCTGTTTTCCGTGGAAGTGCCCCGGAAGTTCGCCGGGAGACATTCGTGACTACTGAAACGTACTTCGGGAAACCGAACCGACTTCCGGAAGGTTGTCTGAAGCTTGTTCCCCGGCCCTGGTGGTCCCTGGGCGCCTGTAGACCCGTTTTGAGGGGCCGTTTGCTTGTCAGTTGAGCGAACCCCGGGAGCTCTGTCAGAAAAGGCGTCCGGGAGGGATCGGGGTGTCCTGGCTTAAACAATATGCTCCGGAAATGCACCCGGACGTGTCATTGGTTGCTTTGGCACTGAGAGGGATTTTTGAAGCCCCATATTGAGCACCTTTCGGTGCTTCGGTGACTCGGTGATAAATAGTGCCACAGTGCCAGCTCCGTGGTTTTTTGGGGTTCTTTGTCCGTTTATTCTTCTGACCGCTCTCTTTCGTCTTTCTCAGTGGACTAGCTTTTCTCCCATCGTTAATGACTCTGTTCCCGCATATTGGCCCCTGATTACCGGGCGATGAATAGTGTCCCGGGCTTCAGTCGGGAATCCTCGTATGGGAAGCCGGTGGGCCAAAATGGGGTGCTGACAGCGCGGTAGAGGCAGCAAACAAGAACATAAAGAAAATCATTGAAAAGATGACAGTGAATTACAGAGACTGGCATGAGATGCTCCCGTTCGCACTCTTGGCATATCGGACTTCTATCCGCTCGTCCACTGGATCAACCCCATATTCTTTGGTCTACGGCATGGAAGCAGTTCTTCCAATCGAAGTAGAGATTCCCTCTATGAGGGTCCTCGCCGAGTCCAAGCTCAAGGAAGCGGAATGGGCGAAGCAACGCTACGAACAGCTCAATCTCATTGACGAGAGGCGGCTAACAGCACTTTGCCACGGTCAGTGCTATCAGCAAAGAATGGCCCGAGCTTTTAATAAGAAAGTTCGTCCCCGCGAGTTCAGCCCCGGCGACCTCGTCCTGCGGAAAGTTTTGCATATCGCCCCCGATTCCAGGGGCAAGTTTGCTTACAAATACGACGGTCCCTTCATCGTTAAAGAAGTCTTTGAAGGGGGGGCAATCATTCTCAATGATATGGACGGGAACGAGAACGCTCTTTCGGTCAACGCTGATACACTTAAGAAATACTATCCGTGATGGTGTTTCTCTCATTCCACTGTGGACGTTTTTCTCAGATACATATTACATTTTAACTTTCTTCGCATGTACAATTTCCCAGCACTTTCATTTCTGCTTATTAATACACTCCCCGCTTCTGCTCTTTCCCTTTCTCTAAACTTGTCCTAAGAGAAAAATAATAAATCTCCCGCTAGGTTGAAAACCTCTTTGAGGCGGCCTGGGCAAAAATTAGGGAATGAGGGGCACGGTTTAAAATCCCGCCAAAGGGGGGCCGTGGCAAAAGGAGAGTACAAAGCGAAATCCTCGCTAGAGTGAAAACCCGAAAGGGTGCCCTAGGCAAAAGTTAGAGGAACCGAGAGGTATGACCAGATCCAAGTGGGACGGTCATAGCAAAAGGTGAGCTCTAAATGAGAGAAGAGTCTAAAAGAATACCCCACTAGGTCGTCACGCGTCTTGCGACCTAGGCAAAAGTTAGGGGGCTTCGGCAGCTCAACTATGAAATGACAGCTACACTCAGTGTGAAGCGACGACAAGTAGTAGTTTGGCAGTCTTCGATGCAAGCAAACTCTCTTTGACTCTCACAGCACAAGAAACGTTTCGACATGCAGTCGAATCGTCGTATCCTTGAGGTGGAGGATCCCAAAAAAATCCCTCCGTTTACCTTAATGCAAATTCTACGGGTCATGTCCGTTCTGTAAACATAAGCCTTTTTTGTCAAGTCACAATTTAGCGGGAGACGACCACCCCTTTAAATGGTCATCATGTTCAAATCCCCAAAGCATTATTATTCAGACTTCTTTACACATCTTCATTATGGCTATAGAGTAAGATTGACAACCACTATTAGCCCTTTTGATTCTAGATGCAGGAAGCAGGATGTGAACCCCGAAAAGAGTTTCTCTTTGACGAATGCATGTCTGCCTTATGCCAAAAACTACAGTCTAAATCCGAAGAGAAACCTTCAGGATAACACTCCAGGCATTCAGTGACATCCAAATCAGTTGGCAAGCAATGAAACGTCCTACCACAACATCGATTGCGACATGGACGAACTCAGCAATGGAAGAAACACAATGATTCCTTCCACACCTCACACTACTCCTCAGCGTTTGCATTTACTTTGCACACATTTATTTCTGTAATGCACTTTCATTTGGCGTGCACCTTCTCAGGATCGCAGTGCGCCTTTATTTCTGCAATGCACTTTCATTTGGTGTGCACCTTCCAAGGATCGCAATGCGCCTTTATTTCTGCAATGCACTTTCATTTGGCGTGCACCTTCTCAGGATCGCAGTGCGCCTTTATTTCTGCAATGCACTTTCATTTGGCGTGCACCTTCTTAGGATCGCAGTGCGCCTTTATTTCTGCAATGCACTTTCATTTGGCGTGCACCTTCTCAGGATCGCAGTGCGCCGTTATTTCTGCAATGCACTTTCATTGGCGTGCACCTTCCCAGGATTGCAGTACGCCTTTATTTCTGCAATGCACTTTCATTGGCGTGCACCTTCCCAGGATCGCAGTGCGCCTTTATTTCTGCAATGCACTTTCATTGGCGTGCACCTTCCCAGGATCGCAGTGCGCCTTTATTTCTGCAATGCACTTTCATTGGCGTGCACCTTCTCAGGATCGCAGTGCGCCGTCATTTCTGCAATGCACTTTCATTTGGCGTGCACCTTCTCAGGATCGCAGTGCGCCTTCATTTCTGCAATGCACTTTCATTTGGCGTGCACCTTCTCAGGATCGCAGTGCGCCTTTATTTCTGCAATGCACTTTCATTGGCGTGCACCTTCCCAGGATCGCAGTGCGCCTTTATTTCTGCAATGCACTTTCATTGGCGTGCACCTTCTCAGGATCGCAGTGCGCCTTTATTTCTGCAATGCACACTTTCATTTGGCGTGCACCTTCTCAGGATCGCAGTGCGCCTTTATTTCCGCAATGCACTTTCATTGGCGTGCACCTTCTCAGGATCGCAGTGCGCCTTTATTTCCGCAATGCACTTTCATTGGCGTGTACCTTCTCAGGATCGCAGTGCGCCTTTATTTCTGCAATGCACTTTCATTTGGCGTGCACCTTCTCAGGATCGCAGTGCGCCTTTATTTCTGCAATGCACTTTTATTTGGCGTGCACCTTCTCAGGATCGCAGTGCGCCTTTATTTCGGCAATGCACTTTCATTTGGCGTGCACCTTCTCAGGATCGCAGTGCGCCTTTATTTCCGCAATGCACTTTCATTGGCGTGCACCTTCTCAGGATCGCAGTGCGCCTTTATTTCCGCAATGCACTTTCATTGGCGTGCACCTTCTCAGGATCGCAGTGCACATTTATTTCCGCAATGCACTTTAATTGGCGTGCACCTTCTCAGGATCGCAGTGCACATTGCAAACCCGCAGAGCAAGCGCTCGTGCACCTCGCAAGTCCACCGAGTAGGCGCCTTTGAACCATGCAGTTCATTTGGTACGCGCCCCGTGCATATTGCAAACCCGCCGAGCAAGCGCTCGTGCATCTCGCAAGTCCACCGGGTAGGCGCCTTTGAACCATGCAGTTCATTCGGTATGCGCCCCGTGCATATTGCAAACCCTTCGGGTCAATCCCGACTTTACTTTTTGCACTGGGGTCAGTCCCCGTCGGGTCAATCCCGACTTTAATTGCCTGTCTCAGCTTTGTTCCGAACTCTACATGTCTATTGTGCGCATCTCACTATACTTCCTTTTTATTAGGTATGTACGGACCCGAATGTGGACTCTCGTCGGGGCCCGCATCGCGCGCTTTTGGATCGCGCGGCTTGGTCGGAACGTCCACCTTCCCGCGGGGACGCGCGTCGAACACGCGTGAGAGAAGGAGTCGCCACTTATCATTTTACGACCCGAAGGTCGAGGGCGGATAAGTTACCCTGGGTCTAGGGGTATGGAACACCTAGTTTGTTGTTAAGGCATTGATCTGTGCGGAACCGGAAAATCCGTGTTCGGGGGTTCATGTTACGTGCGGGCCTATATCCCGCACGCCCTTTCGGTACTCTGGTTTGCTAGGCTTGCATGTTTTATTATTTACCGCGTGAATTAAGCTGCACTCGGCTCGCACATTTTGACACCGGATATTCGATGAACCAAACGATGTCGGTTGAGAAGCCGGGAAAGAAGTAAATCTATATGTCGGGGAATTGGTTCACAATCTTGCATTACAGTTCATCGAACCATGGAGGTTGAATCCCTACGTGAACCAGAACCGCGATATCTTGGATTCACTTGTGTCTGGGCAAGCATTAGACCGATTCGATTAATTCGACTCTCGGACCGTTCGCTCACCGACTGGAATTCTTACAGAATAAAATGCACCAAATAGAATCCTTACAATGCTCTCAAAAACAATAAATACAAATTGCAAAAGGGTCGAATTCCAGTCGTTTCGCGTTCGGTTATTATTCCACTCTAACTCACCGTGAGTTTAGGGAAAAGACCGAAGAACTGAAATTCAATGAACGCTCTCACTGAATAGGGCGTTGGACCCTGTGAGTGTTGATTAGGGTATTGGACCCTGTGCTCGATGATTAGGGCGTTGAACCCTAATATTATTCGGCCTAGGGGTCAGGCCCGACCCGCATGGCAAACAGGTGTAGAAAGATAACAAGCAACAGGTTAATAACAGACAAAGTGTTTGTTATTGTCTTGTTTACGTGAATTAACAGATTATTAACCCAGGGGTGTTTTTGCAAGCAAATGCCATATGCTAAACAATCAAACATATGCCAATGTTTCAGCATTCGGCTTTGTTTTGAGAACTTGACAAAGAGAGTCAAATCTCAGGTGTGTGAATCGCTTTTACAGTTGTTCTGTATTGTGACACTGAATTACCACTGAATTAACCAAACTCGTGTTTTGACTCTAGATTTGGAATCTAGAATTCCTCCTAACCATTATCTAGTGTTTGGTTAGGTCGAGTGAAAGGTTAATCAACATTTCACAGGTTTTCTGACAAGGATCAACTGTTCTAGTTACCCGAGTCTATGTTAGGATAGCAGAAACTCATCAGTTAGATAAGAAAAGGCTATGCAGATGAACCTGCACCTGAACAGGTAGCCCGTTCTTATCTCGTACTGTAGTGTTTCTGTTATGCTAACCCTAAGGATGTCGCTGGATTGTGAAAAGACGATTTTGCCCTTTATTTGAAAATTGTTTTCAGAAAAAAGGGGAAACATCACAGTGCGGGCCACCTCGGCCTGTAGCCGGTGTCGACCGATTCCCTGGATCATCCAGGGTTGTGCAAGAACCCTGAAAAAGCCAAAGAATCGGTTGATCTGTCCGGAAGTGATCCAGAAAGATCTTCTGTATCTTGACATGAGTTACCTGGAATCAAGTGAAAACTCAAGTTGAGACACAAAAGCCCTTTTTAGACGTCCATGCTACATCGGACCGCGCGTTTCGGGTTTTGAAATTGATAAGTTTAAAAAGGGCACCAACATCCTTTGACGACTCGTCGACGCGAGTTATCAGTTAATGTCCAATTCGGGTAAACTTTATCAGTGTGAAGTGAGTTTAATCGTGTGAGCGTCCCGATTAACCAGTTTGTGGCATTAATGCTTAAGGGTTGTGCCGAATGCATTAATTGTGAAAACGATTCGCGACTCGACGACCAAGACGATTCCATAAGGATCGAGGATAATTTGGTCTAATGACCGAAACTATCCTCATAACCAAATGGACCCGAATGAGTCATCGATACTCGAATCCATGCATGCTTTGTTTAAAAGAGTCTTTACATGATATTTTAATATGGGAATCGTAAAGACATTGAAGTAAAACTTCACATCATCCGATCAACAAATTAAACTTGAGATAAGGAATTCATTCTTGACTCAAGGAAGGCCAAGAAGCCCTCGGCTTCATCTTGTGAAGGGTGGCCGAAGGTTCTCATGGCTCTATCCGAGTCACGAACGATTTCCTAATCGTGGTTTAATTATTTCTCGCATGCTCAAACATCGACCGTGATAAATAGCACCCTTTTTTAACAAAAGCCGGCGTTATCACGATTTGTTTAGCTCATTCAAACATACAAACATTCACAAACGTGTTAATTAAGGAAAAGGATAACATAACACCGGCTTCATGCATGCAATAATGATAAACAAACTCGGAAATTAACTTGAATAGGCTAAGGAGACCGATCTTAACCCGAAAAGAGCAATTTAAATCTCAACCCTCTCCTTTAGAGAATTGGCCGAGACTTAATGTGCCATAATAGGGTCGGGATAGTCTTCTTTATGATGATCCAAGCCCCTTTCCGACATGGTAGCAAGTCCTAAGATAGTGTACGTGTATAATATAACATAAAATTGCATAAAAATTAAATCTTGTGAATGAAACATGCATGAAAACACCATAATACTCCATAGCCATGCAAAAATATAAAAAGTCCTAACTCCTCTAAGTCGAAAGTGTTTTACCTAGCCTCGGAATACGAGGAAAGAGTCGGGGAAGTGTTTGAGAGTCGGGTGACTCGGTGGAACCCTTAAAAGGGTATTCGGGTGCAAGGATGGACGTGCACGGGCACGGTCGAGCACGGTGACGGGAGCTAGTGGGCACGGACGTGCGCTGGTGACGGGCGCGGGCGTGCGCTGGTGACGGGCGCGGGCGTGCGCTGATGACGGGCGCGGCGTGCGCTGGTGACGGGCGCGGCGTGCGCTGGTGACGGGCGCGGGCGTGCGCGGGTGACGGGCGCGGGCGTGCGCGGATGACGGGCGCGGCGTGCGCGGGTGACGGGCGCGGGCGTGCGCGGATGACGGGCGCGGCGTTCGCGGGTGATGGGCTCGGCGTGCGCTGGTGACGGGCGCGGGCGTGCGCGGTGACGGGCGCGGCGTGCGCGGGTGACGGGCGCGGGCGTGCGCGGGTGACGCCTGGCTGCGGATGCTGACTGCGGATGCTGGCTGCGCTCGGTGACGCCTGGCTGCGCTCGGTGACGCCTAGTGACGGGCACTGTTCACCCGAGAGCTCCAACTTCACCCGAAATGATCCAAAATGATAAGCAAACGACTCCAAACTAAAAAACTGGGTTCAGAAATGGAATCCTTGGGTCCGAAACATGTCGTCTATGAAGTTTGAAGAATTTTGGATATAAGTCGGAATAGTGCCCGCTATGGATCCCGACCTAAACTCCAAAGCTATTTGGCTTGATTCTTGATTTTCATGAAGTTCTTTGCTTGCTGCTGGTTCCTAAGGAGTTGAGAGCATTTTCTAGAGGGAGAAACTAGCAAGATGAGGTGTGCTTCATGAATGATTAGCTTAATCACAAATAGGCAATATATATGTGAAGCTAATGAGCAATTAAGCAAAACAAAGCACCATTAAGGGCCTCATTAATGAAGGTCGGTTGCCCTAATGGAGATGAGGATGAATGTCATCCAAGTATCTTGATGAGGAAGAGCCAAGAAGCATTAATGGAGGTGGAGTTAATGGCTTGAGTGTTGACTTGGAAGACCAAAGATATTTTGGGCTAGGTGAGGGCAAGAGAGGAAAGGGGAAAAGGCCGAAAAGTTTGGGGCAAAGGGCGGTTGCCCTTGGGCAGCCCGTGGGTCCCACGGCTTGTGAGGAGAAACCGGGAAAAGACTCGGGTCTCGATTGGTCGCGTATTCGAAGTTCGTGGTTCGAATTGAACGTCGAATTGTCTGTATACGCGTGAAAACGGAGTTAATGAGCCCAAGATTGACATTTTCTATTGAGAAATGTCCCGGATGTGTGTGGGGCTCGGGAGCCGATTTTGCCCATTGCAAGTGATCGGGGCGAAGTTGTCCGCTTCTGACAGCATATCCCGTGTCTGCATCTCATGTTGGTCATTTTGGCATAAGTTGTCAAACCACGTGAACAATCATCCCTTAAGCCGGTAATGCTAACGTGGGGCCGGAGACGTCCTAGGAGGCCGAGACTGGTTTTCTCAAGATGACTTCTGAGTTGCTTGGGCACTCCGGAGATTACTGTAATCTCTGTTTGTCAAGATTAGACCTCCAAGGACTTGAAGAGTGTATCTGAGACCTCTAAAGCACTGTTTGAGAGATCTAGATGAGTTGTGTGAATTATTCCGACGACTCCACATTGAGCCTTAAGAAGGCTAGCATTGTGTAACGTAAGCATTCGGCGTCAAATTTCCCCAAAGAGGACCTCCGGATATGGATTTCCACTGAAAATGGTCATTTCCGCTCTTCGGAGGTTACTCGGGAAACCGCGAAGGGTTTTGTTGTCTGTTTTGCCCAATTGTGAATGTCTGCTAGAGTTTTCTGGGCAATGCAGTATGAACTTCGTTTGCCGTAATTCCATCAGACCCTTCTCCGGCTATGCTCTTCTGAAGAGGGGTATGCTTGTTTTGCCGTTCGGAAGTCATTTGAAGTGTCTGTGTGACTTCCAAAAGACAATCTGAAGCGTTGTTCCTACTCTGTGTGCTGATGGGGCATGGTCGCGTCTGATATTTGGAATTAACTTTTCTCCAGGAAACCGGCATTTTTGGACTTCCACTGAAAAGTTGTCTGTATACAGAAAGTTGTTCTGTATAGAACAGATGATTTGCAAAATGCCTTTGGGGACACTCTTCATCTATTTGGCACTGGTGTGGATTTTTGGAGTCCAATATTCACTATCTTCCGATGACCGAGCGAACTATCGGAAAATAGTGCCGTCCGTGTAATACACTGAAAACGCCGGTTTTGGACATTGTTGAGTTCTTTGGTCGCTCTGTTCCCCTTTGGTGACCCCTAGAGTCCTTCTGTCATGTCCATGGGCCATTTGCTCAATTTTGCCAACTTGAGGATGAATAGTGATTTCTTGCTCTGCCGAGCCGTTTTCTGTATTCTGCTCAAGTCGTGGCTTGGGTCATTGCTAATATCATTGTTTGGAATGGTGAGCCAAAATGGGGTGCTGACAGCTTGCCCCTCTTTGACTGCTTGCTCGAGTAGAGGATGCAATCAAAGATTTCAAAAGCACCCCAGTTTGATAGCAATGATCAAAATGGAATTTCCTATATGGCCCTCTCCTTTTTGTTTTGGATATGTAGGATGTTGTACCTAATAAGAGGGAATATGGTGAGATGTGCACAATAACATGTAGAGTTCGGAACAAAGCTGAAACAGGCAATTAAAGTCGGGACTGACCCGACGGGGATTGACCCCAATGCAAGAAAAGTAATCGGGACTGACCCGAAGGGGTTTGCAATATGCACGAAAAGTAATCGGGACTGACCCGAAGGGGACTGACCCCAATGCAGGAAAAGTAGTCGGGACTGACCCGAAGGGGACTGACCCCAATGCAGGAAAAGTAGTCGGGACTGACCCGAAGGGGACTGACCCCAATGCAGGAAAAGTAGTCGGGACTGACCCGAAGGGTTTGCAATATGCACGGGGCGCATACCGAATGAACTGCATGGTTCAAAGGCGCCTACCCGGTGGACTTGCGAGATGCACGAGCGCTTGCTCGGCGAGTTTGCAATATGCACGGGGCGCATACCGAATGAACTGCATGGTTCAAAGGCGCCTACCCGGTGGACTTGCGATGTGCACTGCAATCCTGAGAGGGTGCACGCTAATGAAAATGCATTGCGAAAATAAATGTGCACTGCGGTCCTGAGAGGGTGCACGCTAATGAAAGTGCATTGCGGAAATAAATGTGCACTGCAGTCCTGAGAGGGTGCACGCTAATGAAAATGCATTGCGGAAATAAATGTGCACTGCAGTCCTGAGAGGGTGCACGCTAATGAAAATGCATTGCGGAAATAAATGTGCACTGCAGTCCTGAGAGGGTGCACGCTAATGAAAGTGCATTGCGGAAATAAATGTGCACTGCGGTCCTGAGAGGGTGCACGCTAATGAAAGTGCATTGCGGAAATAAATGTGCACTGCGGTCCTGAGAGGGTGCACGCTAATGAAAGTGCATTGCGGAAATAAATGTGCACTGCGGTCCTGAGAGGGTGCACGCTAATGAAAGTGCATTGCGGAAATAAATGTGCACTGCAGTCCTGAGAGGGTGCACGCTAATGAAAGTGCATTGCAGAAATAAATGTGCACTGCAGTCCTGAGAGGGTGCACGCTAATGAAAATGCATTGCGGAAATAAATGTGCACTGCAGTCCTGAGAGGGTGCACGCTAATGAAAGTGCATTGCAGAAATAAATGTGTGAGAAGTAAATGCAAACACTGGGGAGTGGTGTGAGGTGTGGAAGGAATCATTGTGTTCCTTCCCTCGTTGATTTCGTCCATGTCGCAATCAATGCTGTGGTGGGACGTTTCATTGCTCGCCAACTGATTGCGATGTAACTGAGTGCCTGGAGTGTTGTCCTGAAGGTCTCTCTTCGGATTTAGACTGTAGCCTTTGGCATAAGACAGACATGCATTCGTCAAAAAGAAACTCTTTTCGGGGTTCAAATCCTGCTTCCTGCAACTAGAATCAAAAGGGCTAATAGTGGTTGTCAATCCTACTCTATAGCCATAATGAAGATGTATCAAGAAGTCTGAATAATAATGCTTTGGGGATTTGAACATGATGACCATTTAAAGGGGTGGTCGTCTCCCACTAGATTGTGACTCGACAAAAGGCTTATATTTACAGAATGGGCTTGACCCGTAGAATTTGCATTAAGGAAAATGGAGGGATTTTGGGATCCTCCATATCAAGGATACGACGATTCGACTGCATGTCGAAACGTGTCTTGTGCTGTGAGAGTCAAAGAGAGTTTGCTTGCATCGGAGACTGCCAAACTACTACTTGTTGTCGCTTCACACTGAGTGTAGTTGTTACTTCATAGTCGAGCTGCCGAAGGCCCCTAACTTTTGCCTAGGTCGCAAGATGCGTGACGACCTAGCGGGGTATTCTTTTAGACTCTTTTCTCATTTAGAGCTCACCTTTTGCTATGACCGTCCCAATTGGATTTGGTCATACCTCTCGGTTCCTCTAACTTTTGCCTAGAGCGCCTTTTCGGGTTTTCACTCTAGCGAGGATTTCGCTTTGTACTCTCCTTTTGCCACGATTCCCCTTTTTCGGGATTTTAAACCGTGCCCCTCATTCCCTAATTTTTGCCTAGGCCGCCTCAAAGAGGTTTTCAACCTAGCGGGAGATTTACTATTTTTCTCTCAGGACAAGTTCAGAGAAAGGGAAAAAGGCAGAAGCGGGGAGTGTATTAATAAGCGGAAATGAAAATGCTGGGAGATTGTACATGCGAAGAAAGTAAAGAAATGTAAATGTGCATTTGAGGAAAACATCCACGTGGAATGAGAGAAACACTATCATGGATAGTATTTCTTGAGTGTATCAGCATTGACCGGAAGAGCATTCTCGTTCCCATCCATATCATTGAGAATGATTGCCCCACCGTCAAAGACTTCTTTAACAATGAAGGGACCGTCGTATTTGTAAGCGAATTTGCCCCTGGAATCAGGGGCAATATGCAGAACCTTTCGCAGGACGAGGTCGCCGGGGCTGAACTCGCGGGGACGAACTTTCTTGTTAAAAGCTCGGGCCATTCTTTGCTGATAGCACTGACCGTGGCAAAGTGCTGTTAGCCGCTTCTCATCAATGAGATTGAGCTGTTCGTAGCGTTGCTTTGCCCACTCTGCTTCCTTGAGCTTGGACTCGGCAAGGATCCTCATAGAGGGAATCTCTACTTCGATTGGAAGAACTGCTTCCATGCCGTAGACCAAAGAGTATGGGGTTGATCCAGTGGACGAGCGGATAGAAGTCCGATACGCCAAGAGTGCGAATGGGAGCATCTCGTGCCAGTCTCTGTAATTAACTGTCATCTTTTCGATGATCTTCTTTATGTTCTTGTTTGCTGCCTCTACTGCACCGTTCATTTGTGGACGATACGGAGAGGAGTTGCGGTGTAGAATCTTGAACTGTGCACAGAGCTCATCGATGAGCTTATTGTTCAAATTCTTGGCGTTGTCTGTGACAAGTGTCGCAGGGACCCCGTAACGTGCAATGATGTCACGTCTGAGGAAGCGTGCCACGGTCTTTGCAGTGACTGATGCAAGAGTGATAGCTTCGATCCATTTGGTGAAGTAGTCGATAGCTACCAATATGTACAAGTGCCCATTGGATGCTTTGGGGTTAATAGGACCAATCACGTCCATGCCCCACATTGAAAAGGGCCACGGAGCAGCCATTGGATGCAGCTCATTGGGTGGTGCTCTGATCTGATTTGCGTAAACTTGACACAAGTGACAGTGCCTGACATGTTTGACGCAGTCAGTCTCCATGGTGGACCAGAAGTACCCAAGTCGCATGAGCTTCTTTGCTAGCATGAGCCCGTTCATATGAGGTCCGCAATTTCCCTCGTGCACTTCTTCCATGAGGCGTTGTGCCTCATTCTCATCAACACACCGAAGCAGTGTGGCATCGAAAGAACGGCGGTAAAGGATTTCACCGCTCAGGAAGAAATTTGCTGCAATGCGCCGAAGAGTCCTCCGGTCATGTCGATCGGTGAATGCTGGGAACTGACCCGTTTGTAGCAAGTGTTTAATGTCTGCGTACCACGGCTTGCCGTCGATAGCGTCGATTACATCGCAATGGGCAGGACCCTGAGCAATCTCAAATTCGAGGGGCTCGATGAGATTCTCTTTTGTAATGCTAACCATGGAAGCGAGTGTTGCGAGTGCATCAGCGAACTGGTTCTTCATGCGTGGTGTGTATGTAAATGAGATGTCCTTGAAGTTTTCTGTCAAGTCTTCAAGGTACTCATGATATGGCACCAGTTTTGGATCTTTCGTCTTCCATTGTTTGAGTGTCTGAAAGATTGTGAGCATGGAATCTCCAAACACTTCAAGCTCCTTGACTTTGAGGTCGATTGCCGCCTGCAAGCCGAGGATACATGCCTCATATTCGGCTATGTTGTTGGTGCAGGGGAAATCAATCTTCGCTGCAACAGGAAAATGGCGCCCTTCCGGGGATATCAGCACTGCGCCAATCCCTGATCCGGTGGAATTAACTGCACCATCGAAGTACATCTTCCATCTGGTGGTTTCCTCCTCACCACTCATTTGGAGGATTTTTTCGTCGGGGAAATCAGAGTCGATCGGTGTGTCATCGACAATCGGGAATTCTGCTAAATGATCTGCTATCGCTTGGCCCTTGACTGATGTGCGCGACACATATTCGATGTCGTACTCCGTCAGTTGGCAACGCCATTTTGCTATGTTCCTCATGGAGGACGGAGTACTAAGCAGATATTTCAAAGGATCTGTCTTCGACAGCAGGCGAACAGTATGGTAGAGAGTGTATTGCCGGAGTCTCTGCATGACCCACACAAGTGCGCAACACATTTTCTCTATCTCAGGGTAGTTGGACTCCCCTTCAGTGAACTTTTTGCTCAAATAATAAATGGCTCGCTCTGCGTGAGAGGACTCGTCCTTTTGTCCTAACATGCATCCGATGGATTGTCGGCGCACCGTCAAGTACAAAATGAGAGGACGATCAGGTGAAGGTGGAACTAACACCGGCGGCTGACTTAAATATGCCTTGATGGTATCAAAAGCTTTCTGACACTCATCATCCCATTCGACCGCTGCATTCTTGCGAAGCAAACGGAAGAGTGGTTGGCACTTGTCTGTCAAATTTGCGATGAAACGCGCGATGTAATTCAGCCGTCCTAAGAAGCTCCTCACTTCGCGCACTGTCGATGGAGGGGGCAATTCCATGATCGCTTTAACTTTGTCAGGGTCGACCTTGATGCCTTCCTCACTGACTATAAACCCTAACAATTTCCCTGACTTGACGCCAAATGTGCATTTTGTTGGGTTAAGTCGGAGTTTGTATTTCTTGAGGCGGTCGAACAATCGTTTGAGGTTAACCAAATGATCTTCTCCTTCTTTGGACTTCGCGATCATGTCGTCTACATAGACCTCGATCTCTTTATGCATCATGTCATGAAAGAGAGTGACCATTGCTCGTTGATAGGTTGCCCCGGCATTTTTGAGACCGAAAGGCATGACCTTGTAGCAAAATGTACCCCACATCGTGATGAATGTGGTCTTGACTTTGTCTTCTTCGGCCATCTGAATCTGATTGTATCCAGAGAAACCGTCCATGAAGGAGAATTGTGAGTGGCGTGCTGTATTGTCCACCAAGACATCGATGTGTGGCAGCGGAAAATTATCCTTTGGGCTAGCCCTATTGAGATCTCGGTAGTCGATGCAGACTCTGACTTTCCCATTTTTCTTTTCCACTGGAACAATGTTCGCTACCCATTCAGAGTAATTGCATACCTCCAGGAATCCCGCGTCTACTTGCTTGATGACTTCTTCCTTAATGCGTAAGAGAAGGTCAGCTCTTTGACGTCGCAAGTGTTGGCGTTTGGGTGGGAATCTTTCAGTATCGAGTGGGAGGAAATGCTTTACGATTGAGGGGTCTAGGCCTGGCATATCGGCGTAGGACCAAGCGAAGACCTCCTGGTACTCTGTCAAGAAGTCGATCATTCGGGTCCTCTGTGCAGAGTCGAGTCCTATTCCGATTCTAAGGGTGCGTGGTTCGTCTGCATTGCCTACGTTGATGTCTTCGGTTGGCTCAACGGAAGTGAGTTGGTGGTTTTCGAGACGATGCAAACTCTCTTCTATCTCGGGCACGCGACCATCCTCGTCAAGTCCTTCCCCGAAGTATATGGGTAGGGACTTTCCGAGATGTGTTTCGAGTGAATCCGAATCGTTATATCCATGATTTGGATTCGATTGGAGCCTGGACATGAAAGTGAATTGTCTTAGAAATTAAAGATGTTAGAAGCGAGTGCAAGAGAGAATTTAGGGACAGGAAATCAAAAACATGCAGGGATTCTATTAACAAGCCATAACAAAAACCCCTCTTCTGTCATGTGGCTTATGGCATTGCCGACATGCAGGTAGCATTATGTATAAAGACCGTCTTACACATCGGCAACTATGGCCGAGTAGAGCGGGATTGAAGTCCAGTTGGTAAGCTCCTCATCCTCCTGTGCAGGACGGATATGAACCTTAGAAGATGTCTCCTCAATGACGGCATGTATGGCTGGCAAAGCCAAAAACGCTTCAACCGCATCCGAAGAGAAGTCATCTGTTTCAGTGATTGGGTTCTCTGAGGTGTCTCCCATGATTTGTGGTGGTGCTGCAAAAAACTGTGAGAGTGGTGGAAATGGCATGCCCCTATAGAGCTTCCCATAATGTGCAGCAAGGTGGTGTAGATGTTTTCCGCGACGGGCTTGTGTGACCTCATGGCAGGAAGGGCGAAAGCCGAGTCCCCTCCTATTGCGGTATTCCTCCATTTCGATTGGTCGAAGGATTCCCTGTGCGCGTGCCCCGAGTCCAGTTCCAGGGACATAATTGTTCTTCAAGAGAACCTTTCCAATCATGCGATCAGTTCGCGATGGACTAACCTCTCCGTAGTCTCGAATTACGGAGATCATGTCAAAAGAATGGAAAGGGAGATTCTGATCTTCTCCAATGCTGATATAAGGGATGGCCGTTTCTTTATAGACCGCGTAATCTTCCTCGCCGTTGACAGTGATGAGTTTGCCTTCGGCAAAGAATTTTAACTTCTGGTGCAATGATGAAGGAACGGCGCCGGCGGCGTGAATCCATGGTCTTCCAAGTAGGAGACTAAAAGCATTGGGTATTTCCAAGATCTGGAAGGTAATAGAGAATGAGCAAGGACCCACCTCGATTAGGAGATCAATTTCACCGTTCACCACTCTCTTAGAGCCGTCAAAGGCTCGAACGGTGGTCTTGCTTGCACGAATGTGACTCATGTCCACGTTCATCTGTTTCAACGTGGAGACGGGGCAAACGTTAAGAGCAGAGCCGTTGTCGATCATGACTCGACCAACGATGTGGTTGTTGCACTTGCAAACTATGTGCAACGCCCGCAAATGTGCTTGTCCTTCCGTGGGAATTTCGTCTTCCGAAAAGGAAATCTGATTTGAGAAAATAGAATTCACCGTCTCCTCAATTCTATTCGGTGCAGTATCTTTCGGGACTTGTGCCGCGGTGAGAACTTTCAGCAAAGCGTTCCGATGAGGTTCGGAGTTCAAAAGCAATGCGAGCAATGATATATGAGCTGGTGACTTGCTCATTTGCTCGATCACTTTGTACTCGCTTGCTTTGATCACCTTCATGAAGTCTTCGGCTTCTTGATCGGTGACCTTCTTTGTAGAGAATGACACGGCTTTTGGAGCGATTGAGGATTCAGTAGCAAGAGCCTTTCCTTTGTCAATATGCTCTGGACCCTGATATACTCGTCCCGAACGCGTGATTCCCATCGTGCTCATCTTCAATTCTGCACTGGCAACCTCGCTCTCGTATGTCCAGGGAACTCGACTATCGTGATAAGGCTCCTTTGCAGGAACTTCTATAACGAACGGGGCGGGAGCGAATGCGAGTTCTACTGGAGCATAGTTAATAGCAAATGGAATTGAGGGCTTTCGCGCATCTTCTTCCTCCTCAATAGCAGCAATGCTAATCATGTTCACAGAAGGTCCTGCACCTGATCCATGATCCGGAAGAGGATTTGCACGGACATTTGGCGGCTTCACCTCATTAAAGGA
The DNA here is from genome assembly GCF_007655135.1 of Punica granatum. Taxonomy (NCBI): domain Eukaryota; kingdom Viridiplantae; phylum Streptophyta; class Magnoliopsida; order Myrtales; family Lythraceae; genus Punica; species Punica granatum. Next base: position 19,946,523 of record NC_045131.1, read on the forward strand.
GATTTGTCTTGCATCAATCATCTCCTGAATTTTATCCCGGAGTCTCCAACAAGTGTCCAGGGTATGACCAGGAGCACCCCGATGAAATTCGCATCGAAGATTCTGGTTCTGCATGGACGGATCGAAACGAGGATTTGGTGCTTCCGTTTTGATCTTGTCGCCTGCAAGGAGCTGTCTGAATATGTAAGAGGGAGGAGCCGGCAAATTGGTGTATTGCTTGCGTGAACGCGGTTGAGCAGTATTGTCTTGTTGAGTTCTAGGAGCTGGGACACGTTGAGCCGGCTGAGGAGGCCTCGAAGTCGGGGGTCTAACTGGTTGAACTTGAACAGAAGGGTACGGTTGCGGAGGTTGCGACTGGATAACAGTGGGCGGGGTTGAGAAGTAAGCTTGCGGCGTTTGATGAGGTTGCATATACTGCACGGGATGCGCATATGGCTGAGAAATCGGTAATGCAGGGGCGTAGTCCACCGACATTGGGTGTGGAGCTTGATGTCCAGGATTGACGATGCCGATAGTCGCGTTTTTGCCTCTTCTGGATGTTCCGGCAGTTTGTTTCTTCGGTGTCTCTCTGTCTTTATTCCTTGCCGGATCTTCAATTCTTCCTAACTTAACTCCCATATCCAACTTCTTTCCTGCCTCAATCAGGTCTGAGAAAGAGGAAGTATGAGCCAGGAGATGTGAATAATACGCGCCTCTGAGCGTAGAATGAAACAGTTGAACTTGCTGACGCTCAGTGATTGGAGGTATATGCTTTGCCGCTTTTCCCCTCCATTCCGTTGCGTATGCTTCGAAAGTTTGACTTTCTTTCATCTCTGCCATGCTAAGATCAAGAAGAGTAGGAGGTGTCTCTGCACAGAATCGGTATTGGTCGAGGAATTTCTGAGAGAGATCTGTCCATGTAGAGATGTCGCCGGCTTTCAGGGTCATAAACCAATCTAGCGCTGATCCCGTAAGACTGTCTTGGAAAGTCTGGACGACAAATTCCTCATAATCCCAATACGGAAGCATTTTGCTATGGTAGTGACGGAGATGATGCCGAGGGTCTTTGGTCCCGTCGTACCTCTTGAAATCTGGAATTTTGATCTTAGGGGGTAACAACATGCCTGGAAAGAGATTCCAGTCACTGTCGCTGAAGTCATGACGGGACGTGCCTGCTTGGAGGGTTCGAATGGTTTCCTCCATTCTCTTCATTCTTTTCTCCTGTTCATTTTCAGGAGGAATGTTCGTCGGTAGAATTGCAGGTGCGGCATGAGTAGGTGTGCCAGGCTCAGTGGGAGGAATATTTAGAGGCGGTGGAGTTTGGTAGGAGAAGCTCATTTGGGTTTGTGGAGCTTGGAATGAAAAAGGTTCCATAGTGGGAGCAGGGACTTGTGTGATCGCGACTGGAGGAACCGTCGGTGGTGGAACGGTGTAAATGGGGGATTGAGTAGGTATGGTGAGCGGCGGCAAAGTGATCATTGCGGGATCTGTTGATAGGAACGCCGCGGGTGGAAATGGCACTGATGTCGGAGCCGGTGGTGGTGGCATAGGATCACTGACTGGAGTGATTGTCGGCACATATGTCGTTGCTGGAAAAGACATATCTTCGCTATCAGTCACATAAATAGGAGGGTCAATCGGATTCCGATGAACAGTTGTCCTGCGTTCAGGAGACGGAGTATGGCTTGAGGAAGCTCGGTTTTGATCCCGAAGCATTGCCATGAGCTCTGTCATATTGGTGTTCATATTGGCAGCCAACTGATTAACGATCCCTTCAAGTGCGGCAAAGCGCACGGGATCGACAACATTGGGTGACACTTGTGCAGGAGAAGGGAAGTGCGTTGGAATAGCACCGGAATACGTTGTAGGTGCTGGAGATGATATCACACGTGTATCTTCCGGGATGGACTGTGCAGGCATCGGTGGCGCGTCTCGCTCCGAGATAACAGGTTGTTGCTCTTCAGCCATTTTTCCGCGTGCCCGAGTAGGGTATCGATGCGACGCCAGTTGTTAATACCTATATATGTGTAAGTGTATAAGTGCAATTGTTATGTGTTAACCATCTTCTAGATGTAAATGACAGTATATAAATGCATGAGATGTATGAGTTTAAAAACACTAATGCCATTACATCAGCTTGATTCGCGTTTCATAATTTACAAAGGCAGTCTGTTCAAAAGGAAACATAAACATTAAACCGCCAACTGTTACGACCCGTAGCTGAGTGAGCGCTACGCGAATTCTGTACAGGCAAAAACGCTCAGTAAATGAGCTCAAGGGTGGGAGATCCTGCGCGCTCTTGCCTGCGCTAGATCCAGCGTAGCGTTCAAACGCGCTATCTCCCTGTCTTGGCCGGCTACGCGTGCACGAGTTTGAACCAACTCGCTCTGAAGCTCTCTGTGATCAGTGAGTTCTGCGCGAATATCCACTAGCTCACAGCGAAGACGATCTCGTTCTGCCCTAATAACCTGCAGCTCTGTGCGTGCGACTCCTTGACTTGAGCTCTCTGCATCCGAAATGTCTGCGTGCGATGTTGGCAGTATCCGTGGCATGCGTAGTCGACGAACAGGTGCGAATCCATATGGATGGAACTGCATCACATACGCTGCTGTAGCTGCAAAAGCTCGCTCCTCGTCAGTGGGATGTTCTGGAAAGTACAATTGCTGGACGATGCGCGTGCTCCATAAGCGTCGGACCTCTCTAACTCGTAGAATCCTATCCGGGAGTGAAATTGTGGTGTTTGACCATCTGAAGCAGTGTGAAGTGCGATCTGCTTCTATAGGCATATCTTGTAGCCCGCCGAGTTGTCTGATGACTCGGGATGGAAAGATAAGTGTGCTCCCCAAATGACTGATTAAGGGAAGTCCTATAATCGAAGGACATCCCATGATCATGGGACCGCCAGGATTCCAACGTGTAGTCCATAAAAACTGTGCTGGGGTGAGCTCCTCCATAAACTGCATCCAGTCGGTGTAGTTACGGTCGGAAGGTCGAAACACATGAAGTAAGCGAGCGATGAGTGATCGCTCGTCGGTGATACATGAAAAAGGATGAGATAAGCCGAACGGCCTGAGGTGTGCGAGAAGCCAAATCTGAAGCAAATGTGGAGATCCTCTCATCCTGCCCCGTCGATTCTCTCGTACATAGTCAAGAGACCGAATGGTCTCAGCCAAAACGGCTTCCACATAACTATGGCCTCCTACCACTTGGAGGATGACTTGAGCAAGTGCCCCGTCTGTGAGGTTCGACGAGTACGGGAATAGCATGGTTCCGAAGATGAGTAAAAGAAATCCGTGACAAGCGTCGCGCTGATAAGACTCTCCTGTGGCATTCAAAGCACTGGTCTGTATGAAGTCTATGAGCCATGTGGTCCTAATGCTGTGCTCCCCTCCATACTGAAGCTCGCAATAAACTTCTTCGTTGCGGAGACCTAAAAGGACGGCTAGTCTTTTCTGTATCGTGGCAAACGGGTTGGGCACCACGATGTCATGAACCGGTGTAGACAGCTGAAGAAGCGTCGCATATTCCTCTACTGTAGGTGCTAACTCTGTCCCATGGAAGCTGAAAACGGCTCGCTGAGTATCCCAAAAACTAATGGCAGTTCTGAGTAGGGTCCAATCAATGGGAGAATCGGCGAGCAATGGTAGGTCTCCTATGAAGAGCCGGAGGAATGCGCGGTCTACTGGGCGGAATATGTTCCAAAGGCGAGTAATGTCCGCTGACGGTGTGATGATGACATCCAGCCTAGGACAGGGACGCGGGCGATCCATTCTTACCTAAATGGATAAGATATTGGTTTAATGTTTATAAACAAACTGATGTAATGTCCTAGTTTGTTTTGGAAATATGCATGCAGGTACAGAAAATAAATTATAGCACGAGTTCTTTACATTATACAACACTCTCTTAGTGAAAACAACAAAAGGCTCGCCTAAAAAAGAAAACTACGAGCCGACTCAAAGACTCAACTTTTGGGTCGGTAGGCTGCGTGAAGGTTATTTTTGGCCCAGCATGACGGTCCCTGTTTATGCATGGTTTCAGTGCTCTACTGGGAAAACCACTAACTAGGGATGGGGCCCTCGATTCAAGGGTGTCAATTCCTTGAAATCGAGCGAGGATCTTTGGGGGCCGGTTCGGTGGCGGAGCCGACTCGATCCGTTCCCTTACTCGGAACCTCTGACTAACCTAGCTTCCTAAATTGGCGCCCGTGGGATTTCAGGCGAGGTACCTAAATCCACTAGTATGATGCAATGCAAGTGCGGAAAGTAAAGGTGCATAAAGTAGATAAGCGGAAAATTGCAGAAAGCGGTAAATGAACATGCAAGCAAACAAACGGGATCGAGCCTGAACCCACTAAGTATGTCCCCAGTGGAGTCGCCAAGCTGTACGGACCCGAATGTGGACTCTCGTCGGGGCCCGCATCGCGCGCTTTTGGATCGCGCGGCTTGGTCGGAACGTCCACCTTCCCGCGGGGACGCGCGTCGGACACGCGTGAGAGAAGGAGTCGCCACTTATCATTTTACGACCCGAAGGTCGAGGGCGGATAAGTTACCCTGGGTCTAGGGGTATGGAACACCTAGTTTGTTGTTAAGGCATTGATCTGTGCGGAACCGGAAAATCCGTGTTCGGGGGTTCATGTTACGTGCGGGCCTATATCCCGCACGCCCTTTCGGTACTCTGGTTTGCTAGGCTTGCATGTTTTATTATTTACCGCGTGAATTAAGCTGCACTCGGCTCGCACGTTTTGACACCGGATATTCGATGAACCAAACGATGTCGGTTGAGAAGCCGGGAAAGAAGTAAATCTATATGTCGGGGAATTGGTTCACAATCTTGCATTACAGTTCATCGAACCATGGAGGTTGAATCCCTGCGTGAACCAGAACCGCGATATCTTGGATTCACTTGTGTCTGGGCAAGCATTAGACCGATTCGATTAATTCGACTCTCGGACCGTTCGCTCACCGACTGGAATTCTTACAGAATAAAATGCACCAAATAGAATCCTTACAATGCTCTCAAAAACAATAAATACAAATTGCAAAAGGGTCGAATTCCAGTCGTTTCGCGTTCGGTTATTATTCCACTCTAACTCACCGTGAGTTTAGGGAAAAGACCGAAGAACTGAAATTCAATGAACGCTCTCACTGAATAGGGCGTTGGACCCTGTGAGTGTTGATTAGGGTGTTGGACCCTGTGCTCGATGATTAGGGCGTTGAACCCTAATATTATTCGGCCTAGGGGTCAGGCCCGACCCGCATGGCAAACAGGTGCAGAAAGATAACAAGCAACAGGTTAATAACAGACAAAGTGTTTGTTATTGTCTTGTTTACGTGAATTAACAGATTATTAACCCAGGGGTGTTTTTGCAAGCAAATGCCATATGCTAAACAATCAAACATATGCCAATGTTTCAGCATTCGGCTTTGTTTTGAGAACTTGACAAAGAGAGTCAAATCTCAGGTGTGTGAATCGCTTTTACAGTTGTTCTGTATTGTGACACTGAATTACCACTGAATTAACCAAACTCGTGTTTTTGACTCTAGATTTGGAATCTAGAATTCCTCCTAACCATTATCTAGTGTTTGGTTAGGTCGAGTGAAAGGTTAATCAGCATTTCACAGGTTTTCTGACAAGGATCAACTGTTCTAGTTACCCGAGTCTATGTTAGGATAGCAGAAACTCATCAGTTAGATAAGAAAGGCTATGCAGATGAACCTGCACCTGAACAGGTAGCCCGTTCTTATCCCGTACTGTAGTGTTTCTGTTATGCTAACCCTAAGATGTCGCTGATTTGTGAAAAGACGATTTTGCCCTTTATTTGAAAATTGTTTTCAGAAAAAAGGGGAACATCACAGTGCGGGCCACCTCGGCCTGTAGCCGGTGTCGACCGATTCCCTGGATCATCCAGGGTTGTGCAAGAACCCTGAAAAAGCCAAAGAATCGGTTGATCTGTCCGGAAGTGATCCAGAAAGATCTTCTGTATCTTGACATGAGTTACCTGGAATCAAGTGAAAACTCAAGTTGAGACACAAAAGCCCTTTTTAGACGTCCATGCACATCGGACCGCGCGTTTCGGGTTTTGAAATTGATAAGTTTAAAAAGGGCACCAACATCCTTTGACGACTCGTCGACGCGAGTTATCAGTTAATGTCCAATTCGGGTAAACTTTATCAGTGTGAAGTGAGTTTAATCGTGTGAGCGTCCCGATTAACCAGTTTGTGCATTAATGCTTAAGGTTGTGCCGAATGCATTAATTGTGAAAACGATTCGCGACTCGACGACCAAGACGATTCCATAAGGATCGAGGATAATTTGGTCTAATGACCGAAACTATCCTCATAACCAAATGGACCCGAATGAGTCATCGATACTCGAATCCATGCATGCTTTGTTTAAAAGAGTCTTTACATGATATTTTAATATGGGAATCGTAAAGACATTGAAGTAAAACTTCACATCATCCGATCAACAAATTAAACTTGAGATAAGGAATTCATTCTTGACTCAAGGAAGGCCAAGAAGCCCTCGGCTTCATCTTGTGAAGGGTGGCCGAGGTTCTCATGGCTCTATCCGAGTCACGAACGATTTCCTAATCGTGGTTTAATTATTCTCGCATGCTCAAACATCGACCGTGATAAATAGCACCCTTTTTTAACAAAAGCCGGCGTTATCACGATTTGTTTAGCTCATTCAAACATACAAACATTCACAAACGTGTTAATTAAGGAAAAGGATAACATAACACCGGCTTCATGCATGCAATAATGATAAACAAACTCGGAAATTAACTTGAATAGGCTAAGGAGACCGATCTTAACCCGAAAAGCAATTTAAATCTCAACCCTCTCCTTTAGAGAATTGGCCGAGACTTAATGTGCCATAATAGGGTCGGGATAGTCTTCTTTATGATGATCCAAGCCCTTTCCGACATGGTAGCAAGTCCTAAGATAGTGTACGTGTATAATATAACATAAAATTGCATAAAAATTAAATCTTGTGAATGAAACATGCATGAAAACACCATAATACTCCATAGCCATGCAATGCAAATATAAAAAGTCCTAACTCCTCTAAGTCGAAAGTGTTTTACCTAGCCTCGGAATACGAGGAAAGAGTCGGGGAAGTGTTTGAGAGTCGGGTGACTCGGTGGAACCCTTAAAAGGGTATTCGGGTGCAAGGATGGACGTGCACGGGCACGGTCGAGCACGGTGACGGGAGCTAGTGGCACGGACGTGCGCTGGTGACGGGCGCGGGCGTGCGCTGGTGACGGGCGCGGGCGTGCGCTGATGACGGCGCGCGTGCGCTGGTGACGGGCGCGGCGTGCGCTGGTGACGGGCGCGGGCGTGCGCTGGTGACGGGCGCGGGCGTGCGCGGATGACGGGCGCGGCGTGCGCGTGGTGACGGGCGCGGGCGTGCGCTGGTGACGGGCGCGGCGTGCGCGGGTGACGGGCGCGGCGTGCGCTGGTGACGCGCGCGGGCGTGCGCGGGTGACGGCGCTGGCGTGCGCGAGGGTGACGCCTGGCTGCGATGCTGACTGCGGATGCTGGCTGCGCTCGGTGACGCCTGGCTGCCTCTGGTGACGCCTGTGACGGGCACTGTTCACCCGAGAGCTCCACTTCACCCGAATGATCCAAAATGATAAGCAAACGACTCCAAACTAAAAACTGGTTCAGAAATGGAATCCTCCTTGGTCCGAAACATGTCGTCTATGAAGTTTTGAAGAATTTTGGATATAAGTCGGAATAGTGCCCGCTATGGATCCCGACCTAAACTCCAAAGCTATTTGGCTTGATTCTTGATTTTCATGAAGTTCTTTGCTTGCTGCTGTTGTTGTGTCCTAAGGAGTTGAGAGCATTTTCTAGAGGGAGAAACTAGCAAGATGAGGTGTGCTTCATGAATGATTAGCTTAATCACAAATAGGCAATATATATGTGAAGCTAATGAGCAATTAAGCAAAACAAGCACCATTAAGGGCCTCATTAATGAAGGTCGGTTGCCCTAATGGAGATGAGGATGAATGTCATCCAAGTATCTTGATGAGGAAGAGCCAAGAAGCATTAATGGAGGTGGAGTTAATGGCTTGAGTGTTGACTTGGAAGACCAAAGATATTTTGGGCTAGGTGAGGGCAAGAGAGGAAAGGGGAAAAGGCCGAAAGTTTGGGGCAAAGGGCGGTTGCCCTTGGGCAGCCCGTGGGTCCCACGGCTTGTGAGGAGAAACCGGGAAAAGACTCGGGTCTCGATTGGTCGCGTATTCGAAGTTCGTGGTTCGAATTGAACGTCGAATTGTCTGTATACGCGTGAAAACGGAGTTAATGAGCCCAAGATTGACATTTTCTATTGAGAAATGTCCCGGATGTGTGTGGGGCTTCGGGAGCCGATTTTGCCCATTGCAAGTGATCGGGGCGAAGTTGTCCGCTTCTGACAGCATCCCGTGTCTGCATCTCATGTTGGTCATTTTGGCATAAGTTGTCAAACCACGTGAACAATCATCCCTTAAGCCGGTAATGCTAACGTGGGGCGGAGACGTCCTAGGAGGC